>NC_022031.1:2701321-2734209 GCF_000317375.1 Microtus ochrogaster | reverse complement strand
TTCTTCTTCTTCTTCTTCTTCTTCTTCTTCTTCTTCTTCTTCTTCTTCTTCTTCCTCTTCCTCTTCCTCTTCCTCTTCCTCTTCCTCTTCTTCTTCTTTCTTCTTCTCCTTCTCCTCCTCTTCCTCCTCCTTTCTCCCCCTCCTTCTTCATCCTCCTCCTACCTCTTCTTCCTGGGTAAGTGATAAATTGTGGGTGAAGGACCCGGGGAACTAGGAAGTGAGTGTGATTATTATATATGATATAAAAATCACTGAATAATCAACAAAAATCTTATGTTTGAAAAAAGATAACTTTCCCAGCCAAATATAGTACCTTCTGCCTAAAGTTGGAGCACTTAGGGAATGAAAACAGGGAGATGGAAAGCTTCTGTATAGCCTGGGCTATACAGTGTGTTTCTGGTAAGCTCTGACCTCTCATGAGGACTCTGCCTTAAAATAATACAATTTTTAAAAATTCCATTTCTGTTTTCCTAATTCCATTTTCTTTGCTTTATTCCTGCTTGTGAGTCTTATTGTCTCTTGTACAAATTATAGCAGTAATGGCTGTGTAATGACTTTTCCCCTGCAACTACAGAGATCACAAAATTATTTATAAGTCTTTCCCATGTGCTAATATTTTAGCCTGATGACAAACTAAACGACCTTCATTAACTTGAAAGTTTTCCAATCCATTTCCTAAATCATAACTCATCAGAATTAGTTAGCCCCTAAATTTCACAAGTTATATTTTCTTGCAGCAATTATTAATGCACACAACAAAACCCAACTTTAAATAAGCATGTGATAATTACAGAGAACAAGAAGAAAGAATATAATTTATAAGATATTAAATTTCACATTTATTTTCCTACTAATTATGTTCTTGGAGTTGGACATATGTGAAGGCCCTAATGATAAATGGTAGCCTATTTTAGAAGTGTGCAATACACTCTTTATTCTTCATTCCTAACAGAATAACGTGACAAAAGAGGAAACTAAGGTGTCCATGTGGCAATCAAAGACTCCAATGCTTTAAGGACAGTCCAATGTTTATAAAATATGACTAACGATGCACCAGTATGCACTGTCCCATTCCTGTTGCCTTCTTTTCAGTTGACAGCATCAATTGCAAGCATACTTGACAGTCTCTCTTCTCTTGTCAATGATTCATCTTGTCTTTCAGAAATAAATTTCTAAATAAAGTTTTCCTCAAAGTTCAAAGAGAACTTATGGTGTGTAGTCTGACAAACAAGGATTCTGCAAGATTTCTGACCTCTTGGTTCAAGTATTGAGGCTTACATGTCAATATGACATAAAAGATGTTGAAATGTCATTCCTACTTTTAAACATGTTTTATCCTGTACCTATATATCTACTTTTAAATTCAATTAGAAGACTATCAAGGTCATGATGAATTTAAAGCTATTCTCTTTAGTATTAAATCATCTTTCATTTTTATCTTTACTTCATAACTGAAATGTCTATTATCTGCTCCCAAATTTATCACTTAAAATTTATTTATTTTTATTTTTTGTTAAACCTATTCATTTATTTTACATCCCAACTGTAGTTTTCCCTCCTTCCTCTTTTCCCATTCCCTCCATAGACACACACCCTGTACACTACCAAAACAGGCCTCCCTTGGGTATCAACAAAGCATGGGATACAAAGCTGAGGTAGGACTAAGCTCCTCCCCTGTATTAAGGCCAGACAAGGTAACCCAGTATGACTAATAGATTCCTGGAAGTCAGTCAAAGCAGGGATAGGCTCTGCTTCCACCACTAGGAGGCATACATGTAGATCAAACTATACAACTCTTTCATATATGTAGAGGGACTAGGTGGGTGCTTGCATGATCCCTAACTGTCAGTCCAGAGTCTGTTAGCTCCGATGAGACCTGATTAGTTGTTTCTGCGGGTTTATTTGTGATGAGCTTGACTCCTCACTGACTAATATAATACTTATGTCCTCTTGTCAACAGGATTCCTCTGGCTTGGCCCAGTGCTTCACAGTGGATCTCTGCATCTGTTTCCATTAGTCAATGGATGAAGGCTATCTGGAACCTATTGGAATAGCTACCAAATTTATTACAGGAGATGGCCAGTTTAGGCTACCTATCCACTACTGCTATGAGTCTTAGCTAGGGTCATCCTTGTAGATCCATGGGAGTTTCCCTTGCACCAGGTTTCTACTGACCCCAAAATGCACCCCCTATCAAGACATCACTTTCATTAGTTCAACAGTTAAGATCATTGGGTGCTCTTTCAGAGGACTCAGTTTAAAATTCCAACACCCACATGGTAGCTCACAACTGTCCATAAGTCTTCCAGGGAGTCTAACACCCTCACACAGACATGCATGCAGGCAAAACACCAATATACATAAAAATACAAATAATAATTTAGCTGGTTGTGGTGGCACATGCCAGTGAGATTTACTGAAGAAAGCAGAGGCAGATGAATCGTGAGTCTGAGACCAGTCTGGGCTACACTTAGAAAATTTAGAACTGTGCATTCAAGTGTTCTTTAAGGACACTGTCAAGGTTCTCTGGAATATAATTAAGCACTGTTACCTTCTTTAGTATCAGTTTGTTTGTGATTATATCCTGTTCCCATGTCCTGTTTTACTCATGAATTCATCAAAAGCAAGCCTAATCCAGTGTTCAATCCCATCACACATTCCTTTGGAAACCTTTACACTTTATCTTGTTCAAATATCCTTGGTCTTTCTACCTGAATTTTGTTTTAGAACAATTTCATCCCTCAAGGCCACCTCTAAATTAAAAACCATGAAATGTATTCTGATGAGTATCTGTGATCACAAATCACTTTTCAAGTGTCGCTCTGATTACAGATTATTCCCATTTGTGCTGATTAATGCCATGAATACACTACCTTCTAATGACAAACTGCATCAGCCATCTCTTCAGTTCTCCTTCACAGCAATAAACTATGATGTGTATGATTCAGATAGTAAGGCTTTAGATAAATTAACAAAGGGGGCACTTGTACTTAATAATTCTAACCAGGATTGTTTGTTCTTTAATTTCTTTAAAACAGTAAATCTGTTCCAGTCAGTGGTGGTGCACACCTTTAATCTCAGCACTCAGAAGGCAGATGCAGGGGGACCTCTGTGAGTTCAAGGCCAGCCTGGTACACAGAGACAACCTGTCTTAGAGGGGGAAAAGTAAAACTCTGTTTTACACATGTGTACTTGCCATTGTAAATATACAGGAATGATTTCTAAGTATTGTCTACCCATGAGAAAAGCATAACACTTGTTCATGTGGATACCATGTACAAAGCAAATACTTGATCCTGTACGCTTATATCACAGTGTGATTAAGGTTCTAACAAAAAATAGTAATGCCAATGTGAAAACTGGTTCTTTGTCTGCATCTCTTATACTTATTTCCTTTCTCAAGAGAATCTATGGCTGGAATTTTTAACAGGATATACTTTATGGGAATCTGAGTTACAACTATGAAACTTTATAATGAAATATCTTATAAGATTAATCCTGGCCCTATATCCAGAGGATTGTAATGTTACATTTTCTGGTCAAGTTTATATCTGAGGTTACCTTAAGACAGCAACATATGTTTTCATAATTTTGAAGTATAATGAATACTAATACTTTAAATGTGGTGGACCATATTTAGAGAGAAATAGTAAAATAAAAATAATAGACTTTTTATTGGTGCTGTTGTTTTATAAAGGGAAAATGAAAAGATTAGATTATTTTCTTCAAAAAACAAAAGTTAATTGAGAGTTCCTAAAACTAGAAAGAAAAGGCAAAACTACAGAAATGTGAATTCATTCAACAAATCATTGAACGTGCTCTTACCTGCTGCATCCATCCACATAACTTTATTTCTTCGTTAATGAAGTGAACTAAAGAAACTTCATCTTCTCCATCTCCCCTGATTGTTGCTTCTCTCTTCTAATAGAGCAGTTCAGATGAGAGAAGTGTAGAAAGACATCACACAGAATTCTCCGGGGAAAGTAGCTAGCTGAGCAGACGGCTGAGAAAGTTGCAGACTCAAAGGGTAAAAGTATGCAGTTAAGTTTCAGAAAAGCAGAGGAAAATAGAGGAATTATCTCGTTTTAGACAGAATAGTCAATGATCCCAATATTTTCTCAAGCTTTGGAGAGAAAAAACACTGCAATGTAAGTCAAGAACATTTAAGTCACTGTGAACAAACTGATTATTATCTCAGGAGATGAAAAGAACAAAATAAAACTGAAATAAATCAGCTGGTGTAAGTTAGGGCAATCTTAGCACCCCAAGCCGAGGTCTTTAGAATCCTTTCCCTTGACAGTCTTCATAAAACATACTGCTTAGTCCAGAGCAGAAGAGCATTACAAATGATATCCACATACAAAACTACAATCATCCTTAGAATTGCTTCACATCAAATATGAATACATAACCAGAAGTTTATGATAGATTTCAGAGAGCCATTTCATGAGAAAAAAAATGATCAAAACACAATCAAATTGACTAAATGTAGATAATTCAACAACAAAACAAATGTTGATGAAAATTAGAATGCCTGATTTTCCAGACCTATCCAGTCACTGTTTTGCCCTAATTTAAATCAATTAGCCTTGGCATTGTGTTTCCATTTATTAGGGTGAATATTTTATCTTTGTGTGTCTGTCTGAGTCACTATCTCTTCCTCTCTCATTTGGTTACTGTTTTTAAAAAGTGATAGAAATAGCTATAAGCATTCAGAATCACCACCCTAGGCTATATGCCTTACTACAATATTAAAGCAAAAATAGAAAATTCATATACAAAGTTAAAGGTCAAATATAAAAGTGAATATGTGAGACTTGCAAGAATAGATATAACAGAGAATAGATAGAAGAAATGATAAGCTGATAATATGCTCATTGTCAAGGTGTGGTAGTCAAGAGACACTATCTATTGATAATGCCATGGGAAGTTGAAGGGTACATTTTATCCATTACTCCTTTTTCTGATTTCCTATAGCCCTGATTTTAGAAGTATTTTGTATATGCAAATTCCAAGTCTTTTTGAGTTCCTGACTCAGCCTGATTCAGCACTGGCCCTGGGGCTGACATAATTAATTTGCTAAGGTCTGCCAAGTTCTTTACTACTTAATCTTCTGCTTTCGAAATATTGCTGTCCACCTCTTCTCTCAAGTTTTCTTTGCCTCTTTAGAACTATGCCTTTATAAAAATTCTTATGGCTGTCCTTGTCTTGGTGAGCCAAAGAGAATAAAAGTAAACAAGTGACTTTTGCTGCCATGTTCAGTTTGAAGTAAGTCCTAACATTTGTTTCAAAATTGTCTGTATCTGCAATTTAGAAACTATCAGCGCTATAAAATTTAATTACATTCTCTTCTTAATTTCCCTCCTACACAGTTTAGATGATCAGATCCATCTTTTCAAACAGCTTATCAAATTTCTCTTACCATCTACCTAGCCAAATGCCAATATTTCCTTTGAGTACATCCAACCTGAGGAGCAAAGCTGTAATGAATACGTAAGTAACTCAACATTGTGAGAATTTTGTCATCAGACTCACTTGCTAATTCTGCCGTATTGACTGGCAAATGAAATTCATCCATTTCCCCTTCATTTTTATTCCCCAATTTATGATATTCAAGTCTCAAGTCAAAGTGTATTATCCCACACACACTTTTATGAATGACACATTTAACTAAGCCTTGTTTTAGAAAGAATGCAACACACGGAAAAATATCAACTTCTCAAAACTGAAACTTTGTTTCTTTCATAAACCACCTAATTGGCTGGTCCTGTTGGAAGTCTTCAGTACTGAATTTCCCTGTCTTTCCAGCAGCAGGTCCCTCTCTTCAGTTCTTCAGAGCTGGTATGTTCTTCTAATGAAGACCCATCTTCCTCCAATTACTTTTGCTTCTCAATACTCTGCTGTCCACAAATGTTGTAATACCTCATAGTTGTTGCGGGAGGCCCTTCCACTCCTCCAGCCTATAGCCGCTGAGATACCCGCCCATTGGGGCGTGGTCTCTCTCCCTTTAAAAAAGCGGCCACTTCCTTCTCTCGCTCTCTTCACTTCCTGCTCGGCTGGCGACTAGACTCCCTTCCTGGTTGTACAGAGGGCTGACGGTGATCTGTAAGTTTTTTCCCCTTTAAGTAAATACTACCCTATTAATTATAATTCCAAACTGCTGTGGCATTGTTTGTGACTTACGCCTACACATAGTTGTTTTTTTTTTTTCCAGAGCTCATCTTCCCTCATCTCCAAGTGTAATTACATGGCATGCACCCGCTCCTCTGGCTTCCTACAGTCTCAAGTCTCCACCTACTCCCACTTCAGCCTCATCCTTTTCCTTCCTCTCTTTAAGAGGAATCAACTAACTCCAGACTCATCATCTTCCACGAGCATTTTATTTCCAACCAACCTTGTATCTTTCTGTGATTCAATCTCATACCAAATTATTAATGTCTTCATCAGTTTTGTTCCCTACAAAGCTGCTTAAGGGAAATTCAAATATACCCATGATCCCTATCCTCTTTAATTTTGTTCTGAGCTTGACACACGTGGAAAGCTGTACTGAAGAATTACCTCTATCAGACTGGCCTGTGGCTATTTCTGTGGATGTTGCCATTGTATACTTTTAGTTAGTATTTGGGATTTTTTGGATTTTTTTTTAGGAATTTACACATCTCACTTTTACTGGGTATGATTATTCTTTTTCTGCTCTCCTGCTACCAGGCTCATCTTACCACGGCCAATGAAATTTGAGAGAAACTTTAAAGATTCCATATTTGATTTATTCAGTTTGTTTGTCTTCCGAAATAATATACTCAGAGGGTCTTTCAAGTCCCAATACTGGGATTTTTGTTATTTAATATTTAAAACATATGGAAAATATAAACACATTTTATGTTCCTACATTTGTATAAATAGATATGTATGCATATAAAGTTGCACCTATATTTTCAAAAATGGTAGCAGAAAAACATGCAGAAATATGAAACTTTTTAAATGTTATGCATGAAAATATCTTAAAACTAAAGCAAGCCTACACAGTCTGTCACTATTTGCTAAGCCTCTTTCAGGAAGTTTAATCCTGACCTTGTTTTTCTGAGTGAATACAAGTAATGATTGTTCCCCTTCACAGGCTTCCACAGGATCAGTATTGGGCAGGATGTCTCTGAGGAGGGCACAGGAGTGCATCTGGGATAATGCACTCGGGGGCAACATCTCACTGCCTCCTTGCTCCACTATGCAAGAATGGCCTGAATCCCCTTTTCCAGTCCTTTCTGATTTCCTGTTCAGCTGCTGTCACTTCTTTTTTCTCAAATGATAACACTGAAAATGCGGAGGAGAACATGAAACATATTTTAAATATTTTTGCCTAGACATCACTTGTTTTGACTACTAAAGTACAAATTGCGTGAAAAACATTAATGGGGTTTTCAAATCCATGTTAGTACAACTCTGCACACCTTCAGTCTTGTTAACAATTGTGCTTAAACGAAGAACCAGTTCAAGTTCAATCTCTCCTTCCTGTAACAGTATTGAATAAACTTCATAAGAGCAAGTTCGATATTAGACAAATGTATTAAACTTATTGACCCGTTTCTTACCTGAGAGACAGCCTGCTGTTTCCAGCCACTCTCCTTGAAGAGGTTGCACTCAGCAGAGATAATACAGGGTGGCTTTTGTTCTGTGATTCTACCACTAAAAACTCTGTCTTTCCTGAACATGTAGCTCCTTAGGCCACAATTTTTGAATCAGAAATGAAGTTCTTGTCTCAGATCAACATTCCCGCTCAACACTAAGCTCCACTACTAAAGAAGGGGAGACCTTCAAAACTTTTCTGTCCAAGAGTGAAAGCAGGGACTGTATCAGAAATGAGTTAGAATATTTCATCTAAATGAATGAGTGCTAAGACAGGATGTCCTAAAACCATACTATTTATAGATGAACATGGATAGCTTTAAAGTAAATTCTTTTTGCTTATCTATAAGAAAGGTAATTAAGGTTTTTTAATAGATATGTTTACTTAACAGAAGATAAGCAACTTTTAATAGTAAAATATACCATTTTCAATGTATATCATATGACAATTCAACATAAAATATGTTGACTAGAAGTATAAGTCAAAGGTAAAAGATACCTAATACATATATGTATGTGTATATATTTATATGTACATCCTTATATGTATTAGGTACTATATATGTGCGTGTGTACAGACACACAATCTATACATTTTGTCTCTGTATATTTACACAAAGACATGCACACACATGTAACACACATTAACAATTAACACATATTTAATACTTCTAATATTTTTCCATGTTTTAATATAATAAGTATCAGTTAAAATATATAGAAAGTTTATTGCTTTGTTGTTAAGTTCCACTGGTTGCTCTTTAGAATTAGCGATGCTATCAGAATACATGGCTTAGGTTAGTTCAGAATAGCAAGGCAAAGTCTCTGTAATGAAATGACAGAAATCACTCCCAGCCTACATTATTATGGCATTCAGGTTTCCCTTCATTTTGAGCTCAACTTCATCCTTATGTTAAATTGTGATATTATCTTTCTATTTAGGAATAAATTATGAAACCTTATATTTAAAATTTTAATATTTAAAATCCCTTCAATTTTTTAGTTTAAAATGTCTGCCTATTTTCTAAGAGGCTAGAAAATGTTAACTGATTAAAAAAACAATACTTTATTTTTCCTTCAATCTTAAAAAAAAAGAATATGCTCTTCTGGAGTAAAAGCAGAATTTAGTCAGCTTACATAGTAGACAAACACTTTTATGTGATTAGTTCATAAAATGGTTACTTTTATATGAAGTAAAGTAATATCTAAATAGAGCATAAAATTTACTCAATGTGCAAATTATTCACTTATTTTCGATAAAGATAAATGAATGTATTTCATTTTCCAATCTGTTTTGTAAGCCATTGCCTAAGCATTTCAATAAATAGGCTATCATTCTGCTCCCAATTGCCAGCCAATCTAAAAGATTAGCACACAAGTTCTCATCATGCAGGATGTGAAGAAATGGGAGGTTTTTCATCATTTCCAAGTATATGATTTCAAAGATAGCCTGTGGAAATGCACAACTGAAATACTGTTGTGCATTACTTTAAAACAGGTGAAATAAAAACCCTTTAAACTGGAAATGTTTTTTTCAATCTCCCATGCAGCCATCTCATAGGATTATGATTATTGTAATTTAGTGAATACAGAACTTTTAAAGTGGGTTGTGATATGCCAGGAAATATTATTATCACTATTGTCTGAATTAGGAATAGAGAACGAATATTGCACCACTCAGGTACCCCGGCTACTGTTGATGTGAACACTAGGAGAAGGAGAGGTGAACCTAGCAATGATACGTACTGCATTGATGGAGGAAAGTCATTGGTTAATTAAATAAAGAAGCTGCTTGCCCTGATAGGTTAAAACATAGATGGGAGGAGTAAACAGAGCAGAATGCTGGGCGGAAGAGGAAGTGAGGTCAGACTCGACAGCTCTCCTCTCGGGGGCAGATGCCTCAGAGGGACACAATGCTCCACTCTTGCGGGCAGAGGCGAGAGCTCTGCTCTCTGAGGCACACGCAATGAAGCTCCGACCCAGGATGGACATAGACTAGAATCTTCCCGGTAAGCGCACCTTGGGGTGCTACACACAGATGATTAGAAATGGGCTAAATTAATATGTGAGAATTAGCCTAGAAGAGAATGGGCCAAGCAGTGCTTAAAAGAATACAGTGTCCATGTAATTATTTCCGGTAAAGCTAGCCTTACGGGCAGCGGGGTGCTGGGGACGCAGCCCACTGCCCCTATTACTACACTGCATAGCAATGATACATACTGCATAGCAATGATACATACTGCATAGCAGCTCCACATAGCAATGCACATGTTGTGGGCTGCATACCAACACTGCAACCTGCAGTTTCCAATCTTCTGATAATGTAGAAGTAAATCTTCCTAGATTCAATTAAAATTCTATATGAAGACTCTATGGATGATATGTCAGGGACTACAACAGCATCCACAGGACGCTTGCACATGGATGATAATGGGAAGGGACCACTCTGATAAAAGGATACTGAGTTCATAAGAAAGTGCTGGAAAGCAAGCTCACACTGAGTAAAATGAGATGCCTTCTTGCCATTTGCTGAATGTCTTTTTGCCAGGATGGGGATAGATGTGGCTTTAATGGTATTTTTTTCATTCAAGTTCATGTTTTTCAAATGCTTTTTATGGCATGCAACTGAAGATGTTTTTATTCCCGGGCTTTTGATAGTAATGAAATTTTAATGCATCTTTAACAACTTTTTTCTCCAGGCCTTTGCAATGGAGAATGTTCATGGCTTGCTATTTATAACTTTTATGGAAGTGCTTTTTTAAGAGAGTATTTCCCAACAATAGCTGTCTGGTTACAATTAGTTTGGAGACTAAAAGTGTAGTAATATGTAAGTCCCTGCATTAATATAATATATACTATATATGTGTGTGTGTGTATGTATGTATGTTCATAGGTTATAAGATATATGAAAAACATTTTTTTAATTTATTCCCTTGGTGAGTGAGGTATTACCTTCTAGTTCTCCAAGAATATGATTGTATGGAAACAATACAACAACACGGGGAATGACCTGGCAGTTCAACCACTGAATAACAAAGGGACTGGCAGGGAATGATACTGATATATTAGTTTGCTGAGAATGTCAAAATCATGGGACTCTGAACGTTTTCTGCTTCACAGTTCTGGAGATTAGAAGTCCAAAAGTAGAGTACTACAGAATTGGCTCCCAATGACACTTACAGAAACTTTATTGAAGGGTTCACAGTAATAGAAAAACAAACATAAAAATTCTCCAGTCATGGAGAGGGGATCTCACCACATGACCAAACAAAAAGCTGTAGTCAGAAACAGAAGATTTGAGGCTGGAAACATAATTCAAGTGGCAAAGTTCTTGCTATGTAAGCATGAGAATCTGTTTCAAAACCAGGTGTGGAAGAGGATGTTTGAGATCCCATTGGTGGGTAGACAGAGAAAGGAAGGTCCCTGAGACAGTGTGGCCAGACAATCTAGCTGAACACTGATCTCCTTGGGCTGACGAGGGAGGAGGACTTGATTGGGGGAGGGGGAGGGAAATGGGAGGCGGTGGCGGGGAAGAGACAAAAATCTTTAATAAATAAATAAATTAAAAAAAATGAGGTAGAAATCAATTGAGGAGGACATTCAATACAGACCAAGATCTACATCCACCCGCAATACATACACACGTACACACACATTCATACATACATGTGCATGTGTGTGTGTGTTCTTATTGAAGAAAACAGAAACTCCTGGGGCGCTGAGACCACCAGCTAGCTTGAGGATAAGTGGAGAATAGGGAATCTGCCTTGATCTTCAGAAGTATCAGATATAAAAGATAGAGGTCCAGCCAAACTGACTCAGCAGAGACCCTGTCTATAAATTAGTTTTAGAAAGAAACATAAAAATAAGTGTAGAACAAATTTAGAAGCCAGGTTAAAGCTTGACAAGGCATAGAATATTTTCGTAATTGTCAGCACTTTGATGACACACATGAATAGAAAAATGGCATAAACTTACAAGTTGCTAAAATTCTTTTGAATTTCATATGACATCTATTTTTGAATTTTATTAACATTTTGAGCTTATTTTAAATTATATTTTAGTTAAAATATAACTACATCACTTTCCCTTTTGCCTTTCTTGCCTCCAACACCTCTCATAACCCCCTGTTAGTCTCCCTCAGATTGTTGCCCTCTTTTTCTTTGATTTAATGCTTTACAATTATTAGAAAACCAGCATTTAAATCAGAGTTTAAAAGCAGTGTACCATTGTCCTTACAGTTTCGTGATCTGTGAATGCATAAATATTTCATTTCTGTACTTATAACCCAGAAAGGTGTCTTCATTTAACTTCTTAAAGCTTTTGTTTCCTCTTGTGTCAACTTGAAAAATAAGATATATGATGCTTTTATGAGGGTGTCCACTTCATGAGAACTGGGTACTGATAATTTTTTTTTATTTGTGGGATAAAACTCGAATTGTTACTTTGTTTCTGATCTCCACTGTCAGAGAAACTACACTGTTGTTCCACAGCTTTAGGCACCTAAAGGTCTTCCACATGGATTTATCGTTGAATATCATCATGAGAATATATTTCTCAGAAATAATAAGAACTATATAGTAATGGTAAGAATTACATGACCTAGAATAGAAGGTTCCTTATGTGAGATTTAATTTTTGAAAGAAAACAAATATAAAACAGAAAGAGAAGCCTTTATTACAGCTTACATGTCAACAATATGTGGCATGGACCAAGGTCAAGTTTTCTCTTAAAGAAAAATCATAGGCTGAAAATTCTGTAGCTTATTGAGAACATAGGAACCTTGCCAAAAAGAGGCTTTTTATATATTTATCACTTGCTTCATTTTAAAATCTTTCTTCTGTTCCTACTGTGATTGTCAAAGATATGTCATGAATGTAAAGGGTAAGAGTCTTAAAAACTTAAGACCAGGGCTGTCTAGGATCTGAGAGCCCTGTCAAGTGTTTGCCACTCAGTGACATTTGTCAGAAGTGTTATTTAGTTATAGATTCAGAGGTGGAATACAAAGTGAAATTGAAAGCAGTAAAAATATATCACTTATTGTTCCTAATAGGTAAGTCAAGGAGGGTGCTGAGCAATGTTTTCTGTCTTGAGATGAGGGCTAAGTCAAATAAAGAAAATTCAAAATGTTATCTGAATTTTCACATAGTGAGCATAAGAAAGCAGCATTATGAAGGCCCTCGTTTATTTTTTATTGTACTATCTTCTTTTGCCTAACATATTCTTTTGTTAACAGAAAATGCAATCTCACTCACCTTTATTGTTAGTGCTATTTTTCCTTCCCTAGAGATTCTTAATTTGTTGAGCAAACCCTTTAAAATTTTTGCTCCTATTGTATCATTAAATATACATGATCATGGACTTTTATAGGCACCCTCACTGGACACATTTTTTCTTTTTTGTAATTAAGAGAAGAATTCTTAGTCTTTGCCGACATTTCTTACCCTCAAGAACGCACAGAAGTTAGGTGTTGCTTGCTCTAGCAAAATGATCCTTGAAAGTTTATCAAGTTGAAGTCCTGTAGACATTTGTGAATCTACAGATTTGAGGGAAATCATGGGCATGCTGAGATACCTGTCATTTTATTGTCATGTGTATTTAAATGGTTGTATTATTATGTATGCATTGCATTGATTAATATTCTGTCAAGAACATTAATAAATCATAGATACATTGTTTTCAATCTGTTCCTATCTGAGAAATATATGGTTTAAGCTACCTGAGAGAACTGGTTTGGGCTAGTGATATTTTTTGTTCTTGTTCATTTATTTCATTAGAGAGAGTCTATTAAGTTTTTTGTTCATAAAATGTTAGTAACATCCTTAAGACAATTAAGTTATAAAATACAAAAAAATATTTTGGATCACAGATTTCAAAACTATACTCATACATCTCAGGGTGAAAAGGTCATGGCTTCAGTGAAAGAAGCAGCCTTGGCACAGCGAGTGTTTCCAACTTTGTAAGACAGAATAAGCCATGAAAAAAGAACAGGATTGGGATCCCACATCCTTTCAAGAGGACAAAGTTGAGGATGTATTGATATCCTCTATGGACTACCTCCTAAAGTATCCACGATCAGCCAGTGTTTCATCCTGAGACTTTTGCAGATCAATGTAAATTCAAACTATAGCAACAACTAGCTATAAACCAGGTCTAAAGGCTCATATCTTCTGCCCCAGCACTAAGAGGACTGGGTCCTGAGGACCATTTCTTTAAAGTTCAGCCTAAGATTCATAAGGAGACCTGTTCTACCAACAAACAAAAAGACTGATTTGTCACCATTTACGTGAGCTCAGTAATTAGATGGGTCATAACTTGTGCTTCCCTCTCCCACCCCTCATATATATGTGTGTGTGTGTGTTATACACATATATGTATATTCATTCACATACACACATATATATGTATATATACATAAATATATATACTATATATTTGGAGGAAATAAGGGGTTTGACACAAGAGGTTGTAGAGGGAGGAAAGAAAGGGAAGAAATGATAAAATTATATTTTAATGAAAATTTTTAAATTAAGAAAAATCCTTTTATAGGAAATTGAATTCCACCTAAGTATGACTAGTTTTCCAAGAGGAATATTTTCATGCTATGACAGCTTTAAAAATCTCTTGTACATGTTTCAAATACATATATCATAATTGAATCTATTTGCCTTCTATGAGAATTGGATTCAGTAATGTAGTTACTGTTTTTTCATCTATTATACAAATATCTATTATACAAATATCTATATATATATCATCTATTATACAAATATCTATACAAAGTCGGCATATATCCTTTCTCCCATTGCTCTGCTCATGAAACTGTTACTCACCCCATAGAAATTCTTTCTGTATACTATAGTCCACTGTGATCCACATTATGGACCAATCTCTAAAGTGTCAGGCTTTTCCAACCTGACCTTAACAGAACCTTATGCCAGAGGTAGTATGAATATCACACAAAACTTGATAGTAATTAGTGTACATTAATAGAAAAAAACACAAGTCATTTACTGTGCCTAAATTTAATATTGTTATTAAATAAAATATATCATCCATTATGCCGTTCATCTCATTAATGAAATATGAACATGCACACCTATATCTATTTTTGTAAATACTATTCTCAGTTACATATGAAGTTGCACATAGTATGTTTTTGCTTGATATTATATTACAAATATTTTGAATGCTACCTTTAATTTCTGTAACCATCTTTTTTAATAACAAGACCTTTGTCAAGAGGAATTAGAAGATCTTCTCATTCTCCAGTTATTCCTAGGAACTCACTGCAGTTTATCATAGCAGCAACACTTGGGCTCCCATTTCCCTGTATTCATTGGATAGACTTCTCATTGTCACTACTGACTTCATCCTCTATAGCTTTTTGGTTGTAGTGACAAGGACTGTGCCATTCACTTCTTTCAATTCTTTTTACTAAGCACTTTAGAAACACTCTTTGTAAGACAAAATGTCTACTCTGACCTTTTCATTTTCTTCTTACCCTGATTTTACCCTGAGTAAACTGGATCTTTGCTCACTGATGTTAATTCAAATGTGTGTGTGTGTGCGTGTGTGTGTGTGTGTGTGTGTGTGTGTATCATGTGCATGTGTGCATGTGCTCCTATGTTCACGGATGTGAGAATATGGCAGGACATACCTGTGGAAGAAAGGAAAACCACAGTGATCCTACGTTCAGAGATGTGAGAGTATGACAGGGCACACCTGTGGAAGAAAGGGCAACCACAGTGATCCTACATTCACAGATGTGAGAATATGGCAGGACATACCTATGGAGGAAAGGGCAACCACAGTGTTGGTTCAACCTTCCATCATGTTTACAACAGAGTCCCTTGCTGTTCGTCACTGAGCAGCAGGCCTCCTGTTTCCATGATCTTCTGGGATTGTTTTGTCTTCACCTTCTACATATTTTAGGAAAGGTGTGTTTATAGATGAACATTTCTGCATCTCATTTTATGTGTCTTCTGGGATTTGAATAAAATTCTAAGCATTGTATTCTATCATTCTTTCCAATGAGTCACTTTCTCAGTTCAAGGTTATATTTTTAAGAATATAATTTCCATTAATTCTTTGAGGATTTAATGAAGCATATATTCAGCTCTCACTTCACTCTCAACTTTTTCCTGACTCATCCACCCAATATTATGTAATATCTTATTCCTATATGATACACAGCCTTTTAGTCTTAGTAGTGTCTTCACACAATGTTTTAGATAAAAATTTTAAATGAATGTAGCAGGAACCATGAATTTATCTTCCCTATATTCTCTATTTCACATCTCCTGATGAGACATTGTGTATAAATGAAATTCTAAGTACATTCATGACTTGTAGATGGTTCTCCAAATTATTTTTTCAAATTAACCTCTATGAATAATCTGAGTTTTAAATATGGTACCCTAAAGAAGTGAACACTTTTTATAGCACATGTTACTCTGCAAGGTCAGTTCTGAGGGACTCCATAGGCAGTCCTTCTAAGAGACATGCAATCACTGTTCTCTTCACATTTCTCAAATACTGAAAGATGTGTATGCAAAGAAAAGACACATATTCTCATCAGATTTTGTGTTGGTTACAAATCCTGAAAGCACTATGATTTCTTTTAGTTAAGCATATAAAATGAATGTATAAAAACGTATATGATTAGAAAGAGTAGTGATATTTGTCTGTCATGGCAATTGTTTCTTGGCACTGGAAAGAGTTGTGGCACAAACTTGGCATTATGTTTAGAGAATTTAGTTCACAGAACCTATCTAAAACATGTAGGAGCCACTCTTAGCAAGTTTTCCTGTCATTCCACTTTCATTTGTTACCTAAAGTGAGGTCAAAGTTTGCTTGGAGAGGAATGGAAAAAGGTTTCTTTGTCTGCAGCTACACTGGACGTCAGCCATCTAAACACATTCTTAGGATAATGTTTACTAATCTAAGCACTAATATTGCTCTTGTTATATTCCCTTAAATGAAATTATATTAGAAAAAATGAGCTTCAAAGAAATTATATTCACTTTTGAATTTTTTCACCTAACTATATAAGAAAAAAAGGGATTGTTCCCATCCATGTTGGTGTTCATTTTTCATTAGCTTTTAAGTAGTATACAATCTCAAAAATTAATATTACATGATATGATATTTCATATTGATACTATAAGTAATTTATTCCGTAAAGGACACCCAATAAAGTTATAGTTCCCTGTTACTACTGCTGAGTTACTGCCTTAGTGGGTAAGAGTCATTGTTTATCCATTCTGCAATTTGTCTGATTATTACTGCATGATATTCAGAAGTGATAGCTGTTTATAAAAGTCTTGGAAATAGTGTTTTCTAGTAACTTAAGGCAATTAACTTTTGCTTTATAATGTTAGTATTAATGTCCTCCCACAAAGAAGTAAATAAAATTAATTTATTTCTAAGATATGCCATTCTATCTTTTATATTTTTTCATAAATTCTTTACATTTACAGTCACACTAAAAAGTATTAGGTGAAATTTTATGAAACAGAACTAAGCCAATACATTACATTTTAGATATGTAACACAAAATTGCTTTTGAGATATTTGTCCTAAACAACCAAAAGAAATAAAAAAAATAGAAGGCAAATTTATAAACTCTACTAAAATAAGTCAGGTAATTTACTGAGAGCCAAAATCAACCTAAGATGTGGTATTTCTTTTACCCATGGCTATGTTATAAATTAATAATTTTATAATTTTAATTTGCACTTAAGATAGTATTTTGAACCTAGAGATCTATGTTTATTTAAGTAAGAGGATACAATAAATATTTTTTAATTATACAATGACAGACTGCTTTGTAACTCTACTTCTCAATCTCTGCCTGTTTCATGTTCCCACCTGGAGATGGCAGTTATATTCATTTCTGCATGTCTTGGTCTATAGGTGGGGTTAGTGGGACAGCCCAGTTGTTGGGGACCCTTCCCCAACCTCCTCAGTTATGAATGACCCTGGGTAGTGCCACAGAAATCAGGACACAGGGAATGCAGAGTAGGAAATACAACTGCATACTTTATGGCAAAGCCAGTGCTCTTTTTATAATACTCAAATCATGATTCAAACTATGTTCCCATAATACATGAAAATGGTTTCATAGACTAGTCATTTGGTTGCAACTAATTTCAAGAGCTTCGTGCCCTACCTAATCTAAAAAAAAAAAAAAAACAACAACAACAACTCTTGTTATAATATGTAAAAATGCCTCATCAGAAGACAAAACACAACATAATCAGAGCCTTTGAACTACAATGCACATCTGTGTTCTCAAGGACTGACTATTGGCAAGGCACTCTACTGATGGGAGAGATTTGCCTCCTCCTGACTTGGTTTGCCAAGCCTGTAAGTTAGAATGCTACCTCAAGTCACCCCTGCACAGAATTTCTATGCAGTTCAAATTCGGCCATCTACACCCAGTGTCTGGGAGCATTGCTGCTCTTACAGAGAATTTGGATTTGATACTCAGAATCCACATGGTGACTTACAACAACCTGTAAATCCAAGAGGTCTAACAGCCATTCCGGCCTCCATGGCACTGCATGTGCATGGTGCATAGCCGTGCATGCCACACCAAACATGCAACTGATAAAACCAAACACAGAAACTGATAAATAAAATTCAGTTTCTGAAAGGATCTGAACTATTTGACTCAGCCTAGATCAGGTGCTCACCTTTGGTTTGCATCAAATACAGGTGAAGAGGATAAAAATATTTTGGACCAAGGTGGCCACAGGAGCAGGGGACAGTAAAAACTAAACAATACTTTAGAAATGAGTGAGTGTCCCCATCTCCCCTTACCCCCATCCCACCCCACCCCCAAGATCCCAATTTTCTCCCCGGCAATTTTGTCTACTTCCCATAGCCAAGAGGATAACTATATGTTTTTCCTTGGGTTCACCTTCTTAGCTTCTTTAGGCTCACCAATTGTAGACTCCATGCCCCTTATTTATGACTAGAAACCAATTATGAGTGAGTACATCCCATGTTCATCTTTTTGGGTCTGGGTTACCTCACTCAGTATAGTGTTTTCTATTTCCATCCATTTGCATGCAAAATTCGAGAAGTCATTGTTTTTTTACCGCAGAGTAGTACTCTAATGTGTATATATTCCACACTTTCTTCATCCATTCTTCCATTGAAGGGCATCTAGGTTGTTTCCAGGTCCTGGCTATTACAAATAATACTGCTATGAACATAGTTGAACAAATGCTCCTGTCGTTTGATAGGGCATCTCTTGGGTATATTCCTAGGAGTGGTATTGCTGGGTACAGGGGTAGGTTGATCCCAAATTTCCTGAGAAACCGAAACACTGAAGGGAAGGAGGGGGGGACTTGGGGAAAAAGGAAGATTGGGATAAAGGAAGGTTGGATAGGGGATCTCGGAAGCACAATTCTTAGTTAAGGGAGCCACCTTAGGATTGGCAAGAGACTTGAACCTAGAGTGGCTCCCAGGAGCCCAAGGCAATGTCCCCAGTTAGTTCTTTGGGCAGCTGAGGATAGGGAACCTGAAATGACCCTATCCTATAGCAATACTGACGAATATCTTGCATATCACCATAGAACCTTCATCTGGTGATGGATGGAGAAAGAGACAGAGACCCACACTGGAGCACTGGACTGAGCTCTCAAGGTCCCAATGAGGAGCAGAAGGAGGGAGAACATGAGCAAAGAAGTCGGGACCACGAGGGGTGCACTCACTCACTGAGACAGTGGGGCTGATCTATTGGGAGCTCACCAAGGCCAGCTGGACTGTGACTAAAAAAGCATGGGATAAAACTGGACTCTCTGAACATGGCGAACAATGAGGGCTGATGAGAAGCCAAGGACAATGGCAAGGGGTTTTGATCCTACTTAATGTGCTGGCTTTGTGGGAGCCTAGCCAGTTTGAATGTTCACCTTCCAAGATATGGACGGAGGGGGGAGGACCTAAGACTTACCACAGGGCAGGGCACCCTGACTGCTCTTTGGACTGGAGAGAGAGGGGGAGAGAAGTGCGGGGAAGGGGAGAAGGGTGGGAGGAGGGGGAGAAGGGTGGGAGGAGGGGGAAAAGGGTGGGAGGAGGGGAGGGAAATGGGAGGCTGGGAGGAGGTGGAAACTTGTTTTTTTTCTCTTCCTTTTCTCAATAAAAAAAAAAGAAATGAGTGAGTGAAGGTAAAGCTGACTATATATAACAAACCCAACCACTGACAATGTGAAAGGGAAGCTTACATTAAACATGTACTTTAAATTGAAGACACTATATTTGTTTAATCATATGTTTCTAATGCGTCCAAATTGTTATATTCTTAGATGATAAAATCATTGATCTCAGGGTATTACCAAATAAATAGCAACATAATATTTATGAATATTTCCATTCATGTTTCTAAAACACTTTAGCTAATTGATGCCAACTTTATTTTTGTACACCAATCAACTAATTATTTTAAATATAAATAAAAATAAAATAATTCATGTAAGTTAGGTAAGTAATTAAACACAAACAGCTGGATGCAGTGGTTCATTTCTGCAAGTTCAGTCCCACAGAAGTTGAAACAGGACCATTCTTTGAGTTTGAGCAAACCAAAAGTGTGAAGTGAGGCTGCATCAAAAACAAACAAAATTCATCCAAATTGATTTTCTGTTTCTCCCCATATAGTATCAGTTCATAAGGGAATTTCAACTGTTGGTCAAGGCTTTCAACAATTTGTGAATTGGGAGATAGCAAATGGGTTTTTTTTTTCTTCAGTTTGTTACAACTAGAATCATTTGGGAAGGGAATTTCAATGAGGGATTGCCTAGATCAGGTTAACCTGTAGTCATGGCTTTAGATGATTGTTTTGGTTTGATAACTGTAGAGGGAAACATGGCCTCTTGGGTGGCATCTTATCTTATGTTGGGGTCCTGGAAGTATAAGGAGTGAAATGAGCAAAGGTGTGTATGCATGCAGCCACGGTGTCTGCCCTTGACTAGAATGTGCACAGATGCTTCAGTTCCTGTCACCTTCTCTTACCCACTATGTGGAGCACCATCTGGAATTCTGACTTAGAATAAATCATTTCACCCTAGCATTTGCTGGTACTTTGTCACATCAGCTATAAAGGAAACTGCTACAGATATTTACACAGAGTTTTTACAAACTCACTGTGTTTGCATCTGTGTCACAGACGTAAAGCTTCTCCAATGCCACACTTTACTCAACAAACCAATTTTTTTGTCAAAGAAATCATGTTAGTGTCACTCTCATTCCCTTAGCACACCAAGCAATATTGTACTTATTTCCAGGTTCTCTTAAGCTTCTGTGGTGATAATGGTCCATTTTCTGTAGCTATCCAAAACTATCCCCAAATCTATTACCCAATCACCCTTAAACAACTTAATAAAATTTACTTCTGAGAGCCTCACCTGTATTCCCTATGAATTTGATTTCACTTACTGTCATCTTACCACTAGTGTCTCATTCCTTTTATCTGGTTACTTTTCATGAATCATATTAGTTTTCTCAACTTCCCGAACAAAGTAACACAACTAATTTGCACACGTAAATTATCTCATTAATGTAAAGAAAATACAAGTAGTTTCTGAGTATATCACTTGTCCAATAGTTTCTTAAAATTTTAATAAAGTTTATTGATAAGTAGCAACATATTTTGGCATCAACTTAGTATACTTATAAAATTTATCTTACAATAGAAGAAAATTATTAGGCTTTCATTCCTGATTTATCCATATTATGTAGAAATAAGTGTAAGAACTTAAGTGTTCTATCTGCAAAGAAATATGATTCAAATAAAAATTTTGTTCAACATCTATAGTTGATGGCCTTTATGTGTTTTATCAACTTATGTAGTAGTAGGAGGGAGCTGCATCCTGTCATCCGGCTAGCTTGTCCCCCAAAATAACCACACAGAAATTGTATTAATTAGATTACCGCTTGGCCTATTAGTTCTAGCCTCTTATTGGCTAACTCTTCCATCTTGATTCAACACATTTCTAATAATCTGCATGTCACCACAAGGTCATGGCTTACCAGGAAAGATTCAGCATGTCTGACTCTGGCAACTCCATGGTGACTGTCTCTGCCTGCCTTCTTTCTCCCAGCATTCAGTTCTCTTTTCCCCGCTTATCTAAGTTCTGCCCTATCAAAAGGCCAAAGCAGTTTCTTTATTTAACCAATGAAAGCAAATACAGAAAAAAAAAGAATGGCTTTCACTTTAACATAATAAAATTATATATAACAAAACAGTTATCAAGCAAGAATTATAGTCACAATATTTATATCTATTTTATCTTTTATCATAACAATGGAAAACTATAATAATAACTATCCATTCTTCAACTTTATCAAAGGCTCCAGAAGGATATGATATTACCTAAGTAAACAGGAAGTACATTATAAGCAGCTTCCAAATCTCTAAAAATGATAGAGACATCTCACTGCTTGGACAGTCACCCAAAGTTATTCTGTACCATTGGGGCATCCATCTTCAGCTTATAGGCCCATAATATCCACCAGACTTTTCCATGAAGCAGTTTAGTAGGAAGGAGCAGGTCACTTCACCCTGGCTAGCTTAGCCCCAAAATAACCACACAGAAATTGTATTAATTAAATTACTGCCTGTCCCATTAGCTCAAGCCTCTTATTGGCTTACCCTCACATCTTGATTAACCCATTTCTATTAAATCTGTGTATCACTACATGACTGTGGCTTACCGGCAAGATTCTAACCTATGTCCATCTCAGGCCGGAGATTCATGGTGTCTGCCACATTTCCCTTCTTCCCAGCATTCTGATCTGTCTACTCTGCCCACTTAAGGGTTTCCCTATCAAAAGGCCAAGGCAGTCTCTTTATTCAACCAATAAAAGCAACTCACAAACAGAAAAACCTTCTACATCAAAGCAGGAAAAGACAGTTCAGTCACTTTCTTTTGTATCCTGCAGAATGTCTCACAGAATCTTTCATGAAACAGGAACCCTGAAGGATAATCTCACCTTTAGGCAAGCTCAGTAGTCCACTCTCTGCAGGTTCTTCATGTCCAGTTTATGCAATAGTCCAGACAAGAGCAGTTTCTTGCCCAAATGGCTAACCAACTCCATAAGGAGCCTCTTTGATGCCCATCTTCCTCTTGAAGTAGCTGTGTCTCATTGTCATGAAAAGCCCTAAGTTATTAAAACATTTTAAATGCCATATTCTGTAGTCTTTGAAAGATACGAAGAAAGCCTATCTAACTGAAATATATCTCTATATATCTAGAAAATCTAACTAACATGACTACAAGCTTGACTATTATTGATGATTATCTATTAACTACCTATATTTCCTAATTAAATATTACATTTTTAAATGAACTACACAATACATTAATCAAGAGCAGAAATACATATACATATAACAAGATTGACTTTAAATTTATATCAATAAAGCAAAATCAATACCAATGTAAATTATTCATATCTATATCAAAGTTAAATATATTGTACAAGCCAGGAGGGTCAAGGACTTCACTAAGAAACCCACTGAAACAATTAACCTAAACTCAAAGGAGCTCAAAGAGTCTGGACCAATAGCATGGGACCATCCTATGACATAGATATAAATATAGATATAGATATAGGTATACGTATAGATATAGATAATGCAATTGTGTGGGACTCATAGCAGTGGGATTAGAGCCTATACCTAATGCTTGAAGTGGCTTTTGGGAATGTATTTCCCATGCTGGGTCATCTTGCCCACCATTAATACAAACGGAGGAGCTTAGTCCTACATCAACTTGATATGTCATACTTTTTTGACCCCCATAGCAGGCCTGCCCCTCCCCTCTCTGAACAGAAACAGAGAAGGAATGGATGGCAGCAGATGGGAATCAGTGGGAGGAGAACATGAGGGAAGGGGTGAGAGGAAACTGTAGTCATAAATGGCATACACACACACACACACACACACACACACAAAACCAGTTTTGTTGACTATGAAATGAAGCAACCTGTTAACAAAGGGATAAAAGCCCGTGAAGTTAGAACTGTAAGAAGTAATTCTTAAAAGGCATCTTGTTGTCCAGTAAGTTAAAACAGTCATTTCAAGTTTCATATACAGCACCCACAGAGTTTAGTGTTACTTTAAAAAAAGTTATATCATTTTCCCTTAAGAATTTAAAATAATGTTCAATAATAAATAATAACCTGTAGCATAAGTATAAATGGAAGCAGAATGCTGATCTGTATTTTCCCAGGCTCAGTTCCGAGGGGTAAGTTGATCTATGTTGATTACTTTTGCTGTACAATTTGTTTCTTCACATAATAGCAAAACCCCAGCCCTGGCCCCCACCTGCAGACCTCAATTGACTTCTTTGCTTACACTGTCTTTTATTAGGCACCAGAAAGGGACACTCTTTACTCAACTAGTATTTCAGTCTATGATATAATCACATCCTGAAAGTCAAGCAGCCCACAGAGAGGTACACATCACCATCCAGCACACAGAGAGGTACACATCACCATCCAGCACACAGAGAGGTACACATCACCATCCAGCACACAGAGAGGTAAACATCACCATCCAGCTCACAGAGAGGTACACATCACTACCCAGCCCTTAGAGAGGCACACATCATCATCCAGCCCATAGAAAGATAAGTGTCATCATTTAGTGTAATTAAAAGCAATCTGATTGCAGAGTTTAGTCTTAAAGTCTTCTATAACTATACCTATTGTACACAGCATAGCCAATGAAATCAAAAATTAATATACACAGAGAAAACTACATGTAAAGGAATCTTTTGTTTTCAAAGCACTGTGATTCTCTCCTTCAAAATCAACAGCTTGTAAAACCAGGAACTAACTCTGCCAGAACTTTTGTAACTGGTCAAAGGAAACACATCTCAATACATCTTTGGCCTTGTATAGAGAAATTGCCATAAAAACTGTCCCCAAAATAGTCAGATATCTGGAGACCACTGATAAAGAAAAAAGACCTACAACTGACTCCTCCCTGGAGTTAATCCAAATGGGATTCTCAGTCACTTGAATAAAGAAATTCTACCTATGAAAATCCCTTTTCAGAGACTATAGAAAATGATATAAACTCTACCTAAATATTTAGATTCGTACAATGGTTTCAACAGCTCTTTTCTGCATCTATGCTCTAAAGATGTTTTCTTCACAGGTGTCTCTCCTGTTGCCATGCTCATCCATTACTGTGGGATAAACTCTATATTCTACACTACATTCTGAGGTGCGTCTTAACTGGTTCAATGGTGCTGATCAGGAATAGAAACCATAGCAACCCCAGAGCAAGATGCCATCATTACAGTTAATGAGATTGATAAAAGTTATTTCTGCAGTTTCCTATCTGTGTGCCAATGAAATCATTTTGATTTATTTTAAGTCTTCAAAGGGCCTAGAGACAAATGGAAATGTTTAAGAAAAAAGAGGAAGAAAATTAGACAAAGATGAGGATTGGAGGAAAGGAGATGTGCCATAGAAACACAGTGTCTGAATTCCAGCCCCAGTATCCATGTGAAAAGCCATGCATGGTGACATGTTCTTGTAAACATAGATGTGGGGAGATAAAGTCAGAAGAATTCAGGGGTTTCTATGGCCAATCACACTGACATAATTGACAAATTCCAGGTATGAGCATGGAACTGTGTTTTAAGAAACAAGATAGATAGCACTTGAGGAACAACACCTAAAACTAACCACTGACTTCCATTTGTACCTATTTGTGTAAACATGACCCTGTATCATCATAGACATAACCAGGCATACACACACATACACATAAGTAAATGAATTAAACAATTTAATTAGCGCAAAAAAATCTTAGTTTTAGGGCTGGAAAATACTTTGGCAGTTAAGACAATACACTGCTTTTGCAGAGGGCTGGAATTTAATTCCAAGTACCCATATAGGGTAGTCCAAAGCCACCTGTAACTTCAACTCCAGGGCATCCAACACTTCTGTTCTCCTCTAGTCACATAGCCACACATACACAAACATCTGCAAATGTTTAAAAATAATAAAATAAATATTGAAAAAATAGTTTTTTAAAATTTCCACACACTATTATACCAAAATTTCCAATAATAATTTTTTAGGAGTATTGGAAACATGAGTTTTAAAAAGCAGGCACTATCACTTATAAATATCAAATACTTCCAACCTTCCATGTTTTGAGTTTTATTATTATTATTCTTGTGCTTGGTATGAAAACCACCAACCTAATTCTACCTCTTGAATGGGCTAGAAGTACATGCTTTCTAGTGCCATGTTCAAAACTTAAGTCCAAATGGATCCATAAAACCAACAACACTGAACCTCATAGAATAGAATGCACTGACACAGGAGACCACTTCCTAATATTACTCCAGTAGCACAGACACTGGGATCAACAATTAATAAATGGGACAGGGACATCATGAAACTGAGAAGCATATGTAAAGCAAATGACAAGATCAACAAGACAAAGCAGCAGCCTACAGAATGAGAAAAAGATCTTCACCAATCCCACCTCGGACGGCTGATTCCAAAAATATGAAAAGAACTCAAGAAATTGGTCATCAGAAGAACAATTAAAAATGGTGCACAGACCTAAACAGACAAATCTAAAATGACTGAAAGACACTTACAGAAAATGTTCAACATCCTTAGTCATCAGAGAAATACAAATCAAAACAACTGATATTCCATCTTACACCTGTCAGAATAGCCAAGATCAAAAACACTGATGAAAGGTTATATTGGAGAGGATGTGGGGTAAAGGAAACACTCCTCCATTGCTGGTGGGAATGCAAACTTGTACAGCTGCTTTGGAAATCAGTATGGCAATTTCTCAGAAAATTAGGAAACAACCTACCTCAAGACTCAGCAATACGACTTTTGTGTATATATCCATAGGACAATCAAGCATACCAGAAGGACATGTGCTCAACTATGTACATAGCAGCATTATTTGCAATAGCCAGAACCTAAATGCCCCTCAACCAGAGAATGGAAAAATCAAATGTGGTATAGTAACACAATACTGACTACTGCTATAGTACAGACTCAGAGAAGGAAAAAATAATATCTTTAAATTTTCAAGCAAATGGATGGATGGATCTAGAAAACACCATATTGAATAATGTAACCCAGATCCAGAAAGACAAATACAATATGTATTCACTCATAAATGACTTTTAGACATAAATCAAAGAAAAACTAATTCACAATCCTAGAGAACCTTGACAACAACAAGGCCCCTAAGAGAGACATACATGGATCTAATCTACATGGAAAGTAGAAAAAGACAAGATCTGCTGAGTAAACTGGGAGAGTGAGGAACGCGAGAAAGGGTAAAAGGAGGGGGGGGAGAAAGGGAGAGGAGCGGAGAATAATATATAGCTCAATAAAAACAATTAGAAAAGAAATACATGCTTTCAAACTTCTTTGTTGTCCAACAGGCTTTTCAATGCGATTTGGACTTCTCTTTCCCTTATTTTCATTGTTTAAAGAATTTATTGTTGCAATTTTATCATACATGACAGTTCTTGGACTTCTAGAAATGATTTCTTTATATCCCAATGGTTTGTGTTCCTTGCAGCAAATAATAGTTATCACCATCAGAGTATTTATATCACATTGTTCTTCTCTGCTTATTGGCAGCTAACATGAAGAGATAAAATGTTGAAGACAGAGGTTATGTCTTAAATACAGCTTTATTCTCAGGACAGATCACTTGACAGGCCAATAGGAGCATTTAATAAATGAAAAGGGACATTATTTAAAGACTGTAATCTGACAGCAAAAAAAAACCTCTCTATTGTTTAGAAATGATGAAAATGAAATAATAGTAGAAAAAGACTACATGACATTTAACACTGCATGAAAATGTAATTAAACAGAAAAAAGCACAAGATGACAACTTCAATTATTCACACCTGGACATGACTTGGGCCTTACATGCAGCAACTAATTACAATGTGGTAGCATGTTCAAGATGGGACCTGGTACCACTTCATCATTATAAGATGAGAGGTTCCTCACCCCTTAGTGAAGAACTGTTGACATAATAATGAATCTTATATGAGACCTCATTGTCTTAAGTGGTATAGTTACTAAGAAGTCATCATGTTTCAGTGAATATTCATGCATGCAAGCACAATTAAAGTCAATGGATCAAAAAAAATTCTCCACACAAAGATGGAATATGCTTTTGGGAAAACAGAAGTGTGTCAGTCTAAGAAAGGTAGGAGGATAATCTGAATTCTTTGACCTTTGGTCCAGCTGAAGGGGATCTACTTCAACACTCAGAATACTAACTAACCACACCCTAGGTCAGAATCTTTCATTTTTAGCCACACCTGTTGTCAACAACTTTGAGAGAGCTCAAACTCTCTGACTTTCAGACAAGGTAAAATAAGCTCACATTTTGGGAGTCTCTACAACACAAGTAAGTCAATTAACTCGAAATGAAAAGTCATCTATTTGCTAGCTTTCTTTCCAAATTACAGATTATAAAATATTATCCCAGGAAAGAGGGAAAATGTGTGAAAACTGAGAATTACCAATTTAACAGCACTCATGCTCCATAACTTTTTTTTGCGGGGGGGTGCCCAAGATCAGTTTTCTCTATATAACTGTCCGGTCCTGGAACTCACTCTGGAGAGCAGGCGGACGTCAAATTAAGAGAAATCTGCCTGCTTCTGCCTCCAAAGTTCTGGGGTAAAGGTATGCACCACTACTGCTCAACATCCAGAAGCTATCTTTCAGAAGGATTCTTTTGCTATACCCAAATGACTGAACCATCAGGTCTCTCATTAGCCTGTGCATTAAACCTGCAGAATTTCACTCAGAAGGCTATTTCACTGGGGTGGCCTGTTGTACCCTGAAAAATAAATGATGGATTTCCTTGGATGTTCTGTTGTGATGTGAAGCTGAGGGACTGCATCCCCAGCACCCCAGCCACTTGCTAGCTTATGCCCTGAAATAACAACACACAAATTGTATTCTTTTAAACACTGCTTGGCCCATTTCTATCTAGCCTCTTCTAGGCTAATTCTCACATATTAATTTAGCCCATTTCTAATCATCTGTGTAGCACCAGTCTTACCGGGAAGATTCTAGCCTACGTCCATCCTGGGTTGGAGCTTCATTGCTTGTGTCTGCTCGGGATCGGGGAGCATGGCGTTTCTGAGCTCACTTCCTCTTCCTCCCAGCATTCTGTTCTGTTTACTCCTCCCACCTATGTTTTAACCTATGAGGACTAAGCAGTTTCTTTATTGCTTAACCAATGAAATCAACAGATTGATATATGACACTCCCACATCAATGTTCAGTTTGTTGAGTGTAAATTGTGAGGTGAGGTTTTCTTATACAGCAACTTGCTCTAGACCTACTGGGTTCCTTGGAAATTTTATCCATTCATCTTTATAAGTATTTCCCAGATTAAACTATAAACTTAATGTGTATGAATGCAATTTTATATTCTTTAAATGAACACAGATGCCAAAAATTATGAAATACATACATATTCTTCATTAAGAAAAGCAGATAGATTTACACCATACTCAATTTAGCTTAAAGACTGTCATGGTGGATGACTATGTAAAGTGTTCATTCTGTAAAGAGCAGGGAAACATGTTCATTTGTTCCAAGTTTCCTTGTGTGCCAGCCTCCTGGTATGCAACTCAATCTACTCTATCAGTGCTTTTTTCTCTCTACCCTCATCTCACTGGCCATGAGATCCCATCAAGGAGCAATACTAATTAATACCTTGGATAGTCAGTAACTTTCATTTAGCATTTTAAACTCTACGGCATTGCCAGGCATTGTACAAAATGATAGCACAGTGTATCTATAGTCAAATCTCATCAGATTGTTTTGTGAGTCTCCAGGGGCATCCTTGAGTCTTATAAGTTTTCCTGGAGCTATTTCATGCATAAAATGAACATTAAATCACTAAAGGCTTCGTAAACAACAACGGCATTATATTTTTTAATTTTGTTTTGTTCAGTCTTTTCATGAACCACTGTTCATATGTAAATATCATGGATTCAGGAATATTACAGCAAGAACATGTAACATTTGTTGGACTCTAGCCTCCAAACACCGAGAAGGAGTCACCCCCAGAGACCAACTCACACATCACAGCCGATGCAAAAGCATGAGGATTTTATTAATTCTGTCATGACAGGGTCCCCCAGCATTTGGGAAGCCGAGGGACCCAGAATAGCGGGTACAGTCTACTTTTAAAGGGGCCACAGAAGCAAGGGGGTTTGTTCTTTGGCTATTCTGATTGGCTTATTTGAAAGGGCTATTACCAATAATTGACTGGAGAGCTCTTGCCAGATCAGATGAGGTAAGAGGTCATTTTGACCCCGTTTCCCAGGGGACCGAACCAAAGCATACGTATATGGGTAATTGTTCAGGAACTGAGTACGTGCGAGTGTAGCTGTTAGGTCCTTGGTTCCCAGGGGAGGAGGGGAAGCACTATGGCACAGAGGCTGAGAGGATTCAAAAATGGCTTCAGGATTGTCTTAAAGTCTTACACATTCACTTTTGCTGCTTCTTCACTAATACAATCCTTTTGACCTATTTGTTATAAAGCCCAGACCCTTAATTATAACCAAGTTGTGCTTCAATATTTAACTTTGAATCACTTGTCCAGAATCCAGAACGTCTTTTACTGTATTTATTAATGTCAGTTTCCTGGAATAGGCTAAAACAATATTCTAAGTGCACTTGATTTAGTGTGTTAGGCTCAGTATATTATAAATATAATGTCTCTCAGAATACTCCACCAAAAACATGGCCACCATCTACAATATATTATTCATTAAGGATTTCTTACCCAACCATGGAGATTTTTGTAATTCCAGACTTTATTCATTGACAATTTATACGAAACATTTCTACAAGAGTGTTTGCTAAACAAATGGCATGTACAGGAATGGACACATATCCTTTCTTCTATGTTCCCTTCATAAAGGAAAGCATTGTTTTTCTCTTCCAGTATCAAGCAGGAAGAACCAAAGAAAAGAGCAGAAAAGACCTTCTTATTATCCATTTATTTTATTGAAGTAAACTCTCAGAAACAGTCAAACCTTTCATTGACATTGTGTGAACAACTCACCTAGAAATCATACAATTAAAGATTGAGTATTTATATAAAGGAAGAAGTCTATATTTAAGTGATGTCTTCAGATGTAAACTATCAAAAAAGATTTTACCAAGAGAGCTGACCCATCCTGTCCTTCCAAAAATCTCAGATCTTTTCCTGTTCCCTTTTTAGGAGACTTGAATAAGAAATGCAGAACACTTAAAAAGACAAGTTCAGCTAGAGAGAGAAGTTAGAAAAAATAAGAAAAAGTTCTCTTTGCCTACCATAATATGAAAAGTATTGCATTTTGGGGGTATTCAGTTACATCATTAGATAATTTTTCTAGGAAGCTTATGAGTGATTTTAATATATGCCTTTTAACCTGTACCTCATGTTTCATTATGCATAATTATTCTGCTTGCTTATTACACCTTTTAAATTACAGTGATTAATCATACATGTAAAATTAAATTGTAAAAAATGATAAATCATCATTGTATTATTGTTTAATTACATTACGTATTTCATTTTAGCTAAAAAGCAGAAAGTGTTTTAACTCACAGGACAACTAACTACCTTTGAATAAGTGGCCCAGTTTTTAATATAGATAAAGAAAATAAGAACCAGGTAAGTGAGTTGTCCATGGTAAAACCAGAAGATTTCTGTCCTTAGTCTGAATCAAGAATGGCTCAGAATGTTGAACTTCTAATGATATAAGCCAAAACAATTTTCCTTGACTACTGAATATGTTGATTTCTCTTAAATTGTTTGCACTCTTCAAAAATCCTAAGATTTTCAAAGATTTAAATGAATACATACACCAACTTTGCCAGTTAACCAAACACTAGCATAAAACCTACTAAGATGTAGTTCACACTGCTGACTTCAGGCCCCAGAAAGGGACATGACATCTAGAAGAACTCAGAATCGCCCTACATTATGGCCTGCATGCAGATATAGTGTTCTCACATGGCAATTTCAGAGACCTGGGATCCTACAGAGACATTTGTAGTCAGAGGCTGCTTTTTCGTTCCTGGCTGCCCAGACTTGTAATAGCCATGCAGAAACTGTATGAATTAAATCATTGTTTGGCCTATTAGCTCTAGCTCCTTCCTTATTGGCTAGCTTTTACATCTTTAATTAACACATTTCTATTAATCTGTGTATCATCATGTGACTGTGGCTTTTGGCAAGTTTCTGGCACATCTGTCTTCTCCAACAGCTTCATGGCTTCCCCTCTCCACGTTCTTTCTCACAGCATTCAGTTGAGTTTTCCTGCCTAGCTCTATTCTGATAAACCACTGTCCGAAACAAATTTATTCATTAACCAATAAAAGCAACAAATAGACAGAAAAACTTCCTACACCAGAAGTTCACCACCTTCTCTTTCACTTTACAAGAAAAAGAAAGAGACCTGTGGAAATTAGATAAAAATGATGACTTTTTCTCCTCCCAAGGAGAAGGAGAAGTGGTATTTTCTAGGGAACAGCATACCTATTGGCTGTACAGTAGTACCAAACAGCTCTAAAAAACATGCCAACAAACAAGTAACCTTATACAGACTGAATAGGTTATATTTGGGAATATATTTGTGTATACACAAATATACTTTCATGCAGTAATAATTAGTTTAAAGGGAATTTATGAATTTGAAGGAGTGCAGGAAGAGGTTTATAAAGGGATTGAAGGGAGGAAATGGAAGGGAGAAAAGTTGCACTAAACTATAACTTAAAAACATTAAAAATAGCTTAATTTCTCTTCTTACCAACCTGAATTAGGCTTAGTTTAACTTTGGGTTTTTTAAATGAGTAAGTTGTATGCCTGGACAAGAAAAAGAACAACAAACAATATCAAAATATGCCTCTATTTTCATCTCATGTAGAAAGAAATACTCCTAACCCATAAAATAGGATCATATTATTCTATTCCTGTGCATTTTGTATAATTTGACGGAAAATAAAGTGCTTACTGGTAAATAGTCAGATGTAGGTATTGAAGGGAGCCTGCAGGTTCTGCTGGCTATAGGCAAAAGACCTGGCTTCAATCTCTAAAGAAACCTCTCTGAAATGTTGAAAAAAGTGTCCTTAAGATGTTTTCTTTCTTCCATTGTATACTTTTAGCTCCTTTATCAAAAATGAGGTGCTCATAGGTTTGTGGGTTAAAATCTGGGTCTTCTATA
>NC_022031.1:2688979-2698527 GCF_000317375.1 Microtus ochrogaster | reverse complement strand
AACCCTGACTGCTCTTTGGACTCGAGAGGGAGGGGGAGAGGAGTGGGGGGAGGGTGGGTTGAGTGGGAGGCTGGGAGGAGGCGGAAATTTTTTTTCTCAATAAAAATAAATAAATAAAAATAAAATGTGTTACTGGAAGGGAAACAAAAAAAAAGTGTCCTTAAGACTATACAATGGACAGCTGCTAAGAAAGTAAAGTAAATGGTAGGTAGAAAAAATTAGATGTATAAACTGTACATGACAGAGTGAAATTATCAAACTGGGATTCTTTCCCAAGAACTTTGCAATCTCAAAAAGCATAACATTTCTTTAAAAGGCTATGTTCATACATTAGTCTATGAGTGTGTGTGTGAGCGTGTGCGTGAGTGTGTGTGTGTTCTGTGGTTAATAAACTAAATTATCCCTCAGAGTGCTTCATCAAATACAGCTAAGGTGTTTTCTTTGAAGAAAAGCTGTAAACTTAGTGTTCATTTGTAGGACATACTCACATGCGTACAACTATTTTTAAATAAATTCTCCAAAGAAATCTTGTTTTAAAAATGAGTATAAATATTTTTATTCCATGTGGTTCTTTCTAATGCTCTAACAATGTATGCTCTGCAGAGTCCTTGGCTGTAAAGCAGATCCAGGAAATGATCCTCTTTCTGGTGCTCTGGGTCCATCTTCAAGCTGCAAATGCCATGGTTACAACGCCGCGTGTTAGGAATGAAATGTCTGGCTTTAAAATGCAGCAGAGTTGATTTATTGCTTCTTAGAATACGCAGCTGCAGCTACATTAGATCACATATTTGTTCATGAAGAAGTGGTCGTCTGTAAGATAAGGTGATATAGACCATTAATTATAGATGGAAGCCATGAGATAAGAAAGGAATAATTATTTATATAGCCTGGTACCTTACCAGAATGCTTTATAGTGAATGGGCTAATAAAATTGTTCTAATAATTTTGGACCCAAGAGGTAATTTACATTTTATTAGGTGAAAGAGATTTGAAACTGTTTGTTGCAGATTAAAAAGAATGGCTATATAAAGAAAGAGATTGAAGAAGTTTGAATCAAAATGAGATTTGTGATTTTTCCTTTTGATCCACGGAATAGAAACTGCCTGTACTGCATTATAACCTCCTATGATTTCCCATCAGCTTGTCTGAAAAGTGGGGCTGTAAATGTGATGAAGCTGAAAAACAGTGGCCAAAATGTAAAGCTTTTCTTTTTCAGAATTTCTATTTCCTGTCGCCATTTAGTAATTAGATACACAATAAAATTATATAACTTGTGCATTATTAAATATCATACCCCCTATGTTTCTGTTTCATGACTTCGCACAGATTAAATTTCTGAAAACAGTATAGCCCTCAGTGTCTTAGATTTTAATATAAATCACTTATATACAGTTTATTGGATGCTATTTTAAATAAAACAGTCAATACTCTGTCCTCAATTATGCATGAACAAGAATATGTATTTTTCAATAATGAGAACCTCATTTGCATTTTGTAGTATATAATTTGCTCATTGAATTAATTTTATTGAGTACTCACTGGTACAGGGTCTCATGTTAGGAATGTTCTGTATTGTTTAATTTAATTAAAAACTCATTACATATTTCAGCATATTCCACTCCTCTCATGCACACACCTAACAGCAACTCTGGACAACCTGTTAACACAAATTGAAATATTTACAGAAATAAGTTATCTACTTAACATTCATGGTGTCTCAGGCCTTTCACATTTGAGTGTCACAGGGTAATGTGCATTTGTAGATCTTAAACCACATAGTGAAATAAGCAAAATAATATAGTGGTATGCTAAGTTCAGTCTTATAGCATTGGAATAGCTGCTGTCTCTTCAAATCTGTAGTCAATAAAAGCACCATTAGTCGTTATTCTATTTATAGTTTTCATTATCCAGGTTCTACTTGAGAATACATGTACACATTCTACAAACATATCAGATGATGCCTACCTGGATGTGTTCCTTCTTTCAATCCTGAGTTGAGCATTGCCTAATGAGTAATGGTAATATTTTGTAATTCTGCACAAGTATTGGATCCAAAGTGGATCATTCATAGGTAAAGACTTAAACCATGATAATGAAAATGATTGTAATATGGTCTCATAAATCTTGAAGTGCAGAGAAGAAGCCCTATAAATCACAATTAATATAGTAATATTTCAGAAAAACTGAAAACACTCTGCTACTGACCTCAATAATCCTCTTTTATTGGGAGAAAGAAGGCATGTGGGTTATATATGATATCAAGAGCAACAGAGCTTTGGGGGCAGAGAGCTTTTATGGTGTTGTAGATGGGGAAAACTGCCAAGGGTTAAACCATTTACCCTACACTAAACTTAATTGAGAAATAATTTATAGACGCCAAGAAATGTTAAACAATGCAAAAAATATATATCCATTGATTATTAGACAGAAAACAAAAGATTGAAAGAAGTTAGGAGGACTTTAGTGCCTTGCGTCTTAAAGGCACTAAATGAATAACTCCATGCAGAAAGAACGTCAAATATAATAGCAGTGGTGCACAATGTGGCCAACTCCCAGTGCTTGCCCTGGTTGGGAAGATGTTTATTTTTGTACTTCATTCTCCAAGAGGATGCAAGCATGGATTAGAAAAAAAATCTAACATATTGTTAGCAATGACATTTAAATGTTGCTTATCCTCTAGACTTGCAAGCTAAAGACATTTAAACAGCTGTTATTTGGATGTTTGGAATACATTGGTCTAGTGGGAATTAGATATTTTTTTTATAAAGCAGCTTTATTCCAAGACAGAAGTGAACATGTTATGTACTCTCATTAAATTTAAAAAAAAAAAATCAGAAAAACAAGTCTAGGTAAAAACAAAATTTGAATAAACAAAGGCAAAGATTACTTCAAATGCACTTTTGAATTGTATGATTTCCTAAATATTCAGAGTATGGTCTTTCTCCTACTTTATTTGTTGATAAGTTTGACATCAATTTAGTGACAGTTCTTATCCTAAGATGTAATGACCTGATTCTTTGTGGGAAATTGCTCTGAATCTTTTTTTAAAGGTAATAGACAGTCCAGTGTAAACAGACACTATAATTTTGTTTTTAGCTTTTGTTTTGCTAGGAAAGGTTGTGGGTGCTTTCAGAAAATATCTTTCATTTCCAATGCTTGTTTCTCCCAAGAAATCAGAATGGCACAGTTATTTTATGGGCTACTTTACGCTCTGTGGATTCTGTATGATTGACTTCTCCCACTTAAGCTAGAGCCATTTACTGGTGTTAACTGAAGTTGTTTCATTCCTCTGAAAGCTAAGGTGAGGGATAAACCTGAGAGGGAGAAGGTGTTCTGTATTGGCGCCTCATCAGGAGATGCATACAGTTTCCTATTACTGGTTTAAATAAATGTTAAATCAGTACATATTTGTTAGCATTCTAATTCAGTTTACTGTGAATTCCCTAAGTTTGTTAAAAATATGCTCTGGACACCTCAGGTAGCTAATAATTGGCCAGTTTTTATCTGAGATACAACTAGTTTATGTACAGTATGGAAAGTCTGAACATGACAAGAAAGATTCAGACTTGAAGATGATTTAGTGTGCTATCCTTTCAAGTAGAGTATTTAGCTCCCAGGTAACTATAAAGTGATGGATAGATTACAAGATGCTAATGAATATGCCTTGCTCTGTTCATGATCACCAACTCTATGAGAAGCCAACTATCATAAAAAGGACATGCATATATAGCCCTGTGAAGATCTTCAGACATCAATATTGTATTGTCATAAAATAATGCTTTAAACCATCATTTCTCCATTATGACAATTGGTTGGTAAACAGTCTCTGTTGCTGCGCTAAGAAAATTAACAAGTAAAAAGCAGCTCTCTAATTCTCCCACCTAATGATTGTGATATGTCTTCCAACAAGTACTAGACCGGGGATTGGAGACCAAGACAGAGTAACATGCAATTTGGTGAGAAGATTAAGAAGGAAAGAAAAGAAGCTGAGAGATACTTCCCATGGCATACCATGTTACATTGAATTTGATTATCAAAGCTTATTTGTAATTTTTTAATCTGTGATTAAGTAACATTTGTGAAATGCTTACACAAATAAGGTAGGGGAAAGAAATTTTCCTTGGTAACCCGGCACAGTGCACTGGAATTGTTTTAAGTCCTGTATTCTTTGAAAATGTGTGGAAGCTAGCTAATTCATGTTGCAAAAACATATCATGAGAAGCATAGTCAACTAACTGTCTGGCCCTTGGTTGAAGCAAAAGCTCCCAGACTAACTCTGACTGTACTCGTTATAACAAAGAAGCTACCATGGTAAAGAGTCCAATTATAAAGAACAGGAAGGCCAATAGCAAGAAAGAGAGACCTGGGAGACCACTCAAGACAGTTCTTATAAATAGTGCACAAATAGAGGTCTACACACAGATATCTATACCTGAGTTGAAATAATTGCACAACCATCTCTGAGTTTCAAAATTTTCAAATATTCTGCACATAAAAACTATGATGTTTATTGATTGAAATGAGATGTTTTTACAGAAAGACAGAAGAGGTTAATGGTAACCAGGTTCATCCTGAGGCTAGCTCATGAAGAGGAAACAAAATTGAAATGCTGGTTGTTCTCCATACTTCCTGAGTGGCACCTTCAGCAGAGAGCAGAAATGTGGCTGAACTCACTGTTCTGAAATTTCCATTTCATGCTGATGTCAAAGATTAGCTGGTGTTCCCTTAGTGGGAGATCAGATGTCTACTTGATACCTGATGTGCCAAACAACAAAACAGCTTTTTTCTCATACCAGAAGGGAAAAATAAGAACACAAAACAGTCCTATGACTCTGGCCATGTTATTTTGGGAAGATGTATAATATTCCTCCAAACCTCATTTTGGAAAATTAGGAGAAGAAAGCTCTTGTTGTGGAGCAATAATGTCCAAAAGTGCAACTCTTTAAACAGTAATTGTTCCCACACTTAGAAACATAAACAAGATCTGTAACAGTGGCTAAAGTGAAGTGCTGGAACTTCTTCACAGAAGAAACAATATTCATCACCATTTTTCACAATTTTGTATGACTGCAAAGATAACAATTAGCCTAGGGTTGTTTTCATGAGTTTCCAATACATTTCAACAATGAAATGTGTGCTGTAGCATAAGGTCAAAGGGATTCTAAGATTTTTATGGTGTATTAGTTTCTGCTACATCATATGGTTAAAAACAATATTCAGCCTCGATAAGAGGGTGTGGGCCTAGTTTTATTGCATCTTGCTATGCCATGACTGGTTGATACCCATGGGAGGCCTGATCTTCTCTGAAGGGAAACAGAAAAACAATCGATCTATAAAGGGGAGAGGGAAGATGAAAGGCTGAATGAGAGGATTGGGAGCAAGGGATGTTTTATAAGAGTGAAGAATAAATAAAAAAATAATAATATTCACTATATGAAATAAAATTAGAGGTAATAATTACTTATTACAAGGTCACCTTCACAAAAGTTTTATTTATAGTGAATTATAATTTACATTTAGGCCTACTTTAGTCATTTTGGTTTTTATGTCCCTCAAATGTTTAATTTTACAAAAAATATTTTCTCTAGCTGCATTAAGATATTGAGAATCTAGTATTATGCAAGTTATGACTAAATATTTGCATTTTTTAGGAGATCACAGTTCTGTATTTAACAGTGCTTTTGTTTCTTTTTTCTTAACTAAACTGGTTCTAAAATTTTGTAATTTTATTAATTTCTTATTTTGTTTATGGATTTTGTCTTTTTGAGACATTCTCATTATGCTGCCAGTACTAGCCTCAGACTCGTAGATGTAGGTGACCCTCTACTTGTGCCTCCAGAAACGCAGTAAGGGAGTATAGCCATTTACAGCCTAACCTGACTAAAATTTCCCTTTTATACCCTATTAGAAATCCAAGTTTCAGTTTTCAATCTGTAGTTAGTGCTTAAGGCAAAATAGTTGGGTAACTGATGCCTGGATATCTTAAATGGGTCATTTTGGTGTACAAAGATATTTATCTTTTTAAATTGATTATATTTATGAAGACATAGTTCTATGAAAATTGGACTAAGAAGGACTTGAAGCTCAAAAGTATCTAGAGGACACACACATATACACTCACACAAGCACACACATGCTCCTGTTGAGAAACCACAGTCCTGGTTTTTCTGGCATAATTAAATTCCTTCCTGCTTTAACAAAATGAAGTGGTACCTGAATGTATGAGTGATGTAGCATATGACTTTGTCTCTGGCCCCTTCCTCTGAGATCTGTGAAGTCCATGCATTCTGTGGACGCGGATTGCATGTTCTTTCTGCCATACATTATTTAGTAATGATATTTGGGGGGTTGGGGAGGTCAAGAAAGGCTTTCTCTGTAGCTTTGGAGCCTGCCCTGGAACTAGCTCTTGTAGACCAGGCTAGCCTTGAACTCACAGAGATCTGCATGCCTCTGCCTCCTGAGTGCTGGGATTAAAGGTGTGTGCCACCACCGCCTGGCAGCAATGACTTTTTTAACCATGGGAAATTTTTAACCAAATCCCTCCTGTTTGCTAAGCAAGCTCTCTGCTCCTCAGCCACACCCCTAGCACACATTATGCATTTTAAACAGCAAATTGTAGTTGAATATAATTTCAGAAAATCTATGGTTGTCTTAAGCATTAAGAGCATTTTAATGTCTAATAAAAATATATTACTCCTTACCACAAAACCAAAGTATAAATAGCTTAGATTTCATTGACATTATTTCAGTTTCCTTTCTGACCATGTCATACTGAAAAGACACTCTATAGATAGGGAAATACTTAGGTCACCTGAGCTGTGTTGATAGTCTTCTCCCTAAATTAAGGTTAGAGAGTCAAAATGAGTGGTGGGGTGAACAGTAACCCTACTCTATAAAAGAGGAACAATGAGTCACAGTCCAGCTGGCCTTGGTGAGCTCCCAATAGATCAGCCCCACCGTCTCAGTATGTGGGTGCCCCCCTAGCAGTCCTGACTTCCTTGCTCACGTTCTCCCTCCTTCTGTTCCTCATTTTGACCTTAGGAGCTCAGTCCATTGCTCCAATATGGGTCTCTGTCTCTATCTCCAACCATCACAAGATGAAGGTTCTATGGTGATATGCAAGATAATCATTAGTATGGCTATAGGACTGGGACGTTTCAGGCTCTCTCCTCAACTGCCCAAGGACCTAGTTGGGGACATCTCTCTGGACCCCTGGGAACCCCTCTAGAGTCAAGGCTCTTGCCAACCCTAAAATGGCTCCCTTAATTAAGATATATACTTCCCTGCTCCCATATCCATCCTTCCATTATGCCAACCATCCCAATACCCCAAGCTCTCCCCATCCTCCCCTTCTCACTTGTCTCTCCCCATCTCCCCTTTTCCCTATCCCACCCCACCCCCCAGTTCCCAATTTTTACCCAGAAATCTTGTCTACTTCCAATAAGGATAACTATATGTTTTTCTTTGGGTTCACTTTCTTATTTAGCTTCTCTAGGATTGTGAATTATAGGCTCAATGTCCTATATTTATGGCTAAAAATCAATTATGAGTGAGTACATCCCATGTTCATCTTTTTGGGTCTGGGTGACCTCACTCAGGATAGTGTTTTCTATTTCCATCCATTTGCATGCAAAATTCGAGAAGTCATTGTTTTTTACCGCTGAGTAGTACTCTAATATGTATATATTCCACACTTTCTTCATCCATTCTTCCATTGAAGGGCATCTAGGTTATTTCCAGGTTCTGGCTATTACAAATAATGCGGCTATGAACATAGTTGAACAAATACTTTTGGAGTATGATAGGGCATCTCTTGGGTATATTCCCAAGAGTGGTATTGCTGGGTCCTGGGGTAGGTTGATACTAAATTTCCTTAGAAACCGCCACACTGCTTTCTGTAGTTGTTGCACAAGTTTGCATTCCCACCAACAATGGATGAGTGTACCCCTTACTCCACATACTCTCCAGCAAAGGCTATCATTGCTGTTTTTGATTTTAGCCATTCTGAAAGGGGTAAGATGGTGCATGGGATAAAACCGGACTCTCTGAATATGGTGGACAATGAGGGCTGCTGAGAAGCCAAGGACAATGTCACTGGGTTTTGATCCTACTGCATGTAGTGGCTTTGTGGGAGCCTAGCCTGTTTGGATGCTCACCTTCCTAGACCTGGATGGAGCGGGAGGACCTTGGACTGCCCACAGGGCAGGGAACCCTGACTGCTCTTTGGACTGGAGAGGGAGAGGGAGGAGAGTGGGGGGTGGGGAGGGGGGGAAAGGGAAGGGAGAGGGAAAGGGGAGGCAGGGAGGAGGCAGAAATTTTTCATAAAAAAATAAAATAAAATAAAAAAGAAAAAAATAATAAAAAATCTCTTATCAATTAAAAAAAGAAAACTAACAGAAAAAAAGAGGAACATTGAGCCTATTTGCCTATTTGCTTTGTCAATCAAGGATTCAAATTACATGGATTTTCAGATACATGCAACTTTTTACAATTAAGAATTGAAATTCCACAACTTACCATTTCATTTTAATAGATTCTTATATATGAGAGTCTCATATTGCAAAAATAAGAAAAAAACTTCACTGTGTTTGCAAATTTTATTTTATCAGAAAACTTCCATATCTCACAGTTCTTTGAAGCTATTTTATGGCAATAGAGTGAAACACTGGCATAGGGAGAAAATAATGAATGAAGGACAATGGACATACAGGAAACACCAGCAGTACCCAGCTAGGATGCAATCAGATCTTATACTCTCACTGGACTTCATCTCAGAGCAGGAGTGGCACTTGCTGACTGGGAATGCTTTAAGGATGCTTCATCATAACTAGATCATTGCTACATCCATACTTCACAACAATTGTTTTAGCCAGGTAAACAAATGTGCTACTTTAGAGTCTTTTAATTACTGCCAACAAGTTGATGTTAGTATTAGAAAATGTAACTTTAAAAGGAATCCCAATGGAGCTCAACACTGTCCCAATGGTTAGAAGAGAAAAATGGCATGCAGTTATATGTGATGGAAAGACTATAATTCAGGCACCATTTCAGTTGATCAATAGAACAGTTTCTTAAAGGAGACAGTTGTGGAGAACATGTCCTAAGAAATAAGCCCTATTAACTACAACATGGGCTTAACAGAGAGACATGCTATCTCTTCCATTTTTTTCCAGGGTTAATAACATCACACATCACCAGAGCTGAGATTTACAGAGGGGAGGTAAATTATGCCATCATTGTAGAGGCTGGCAGTCTGATTCCAAAGGGCTGATTTCCCTCCATGTACTGAATGGAGGGAGGAATGTGTTTCAAATTTCCCACCCATCCCGTGAACGATCCTTGGAGGCAGGACAGGAATGCAACCATGTAACAAGGTGTTGAAATAAGAGCGGCTGGGCTGCATCCCCAGGACCCTGCCGCCCACATGGCTATCTTAGCTTATGCCCCGAAATAATTACATGGAAACTGTATTCTTTTAATCACTGCCTGACCCATTAGTTCCAGCCTCTTATTGGCTAGCTCTTACATATTGATCTAACCCATTTCTA
>NC_022031.1:2676911-2684444 GCF_000317375.1 Microtus ochrogaster | reverse complement strand
TCACACACCCGGAGTTCAGCGATCCACCGTAAAACCGGAAAACAGGAAGCGCTCCAGTCCGCGCGTCCCAATTAATTAGTAAAAACATTCGCCCGAGGCTGTCCCGCCCCAAAAGGCGGGGTCTCTCTACAACATGGTGTTTCCCATATCTGTCTCTATGCCCAAATCCCCCCTTTCATATGAAAAGCAGACACATAGCATCTGTGTTCATTAAAAATCACTGTAAAAAAGAAACCCATTCCATATGATGCTCAGTTTAAGACTCTAGGATCTAGGACTTTAAATTATACAATTTAAAGGAATATAAATCACCTCATAAGACCAAAAAAGGACCACTGTGTAATTTGCAATAAAACATCTGTATGGTCATTACTCTGGTAGGTAATGGCTTGAAACTAAAATTTTAACCATTATCCCTGAAAGCACAAGGTGTAATGTGGGGTGCTAATGGTGCTGAGATATGAAGGAAAACTAAGAAAGCATTAAATCAAAATGCTTCACCGTAAGTGAAGACAATGTGTTCAGTGACATATACATTCTAGAAAGAGATGAAGAGATCACTTACGATAGTCTTGCCTACTTCAACTCCTATCAAAATAGATTAAACCCATTAGGGGAAGTATCTCTACCTTTAATACAATACATAATATTTTATATAAATATAAATTGTAAATACATATAGTTATAAATGTATAATAAACTATATAATTATTTTCCATATATAAAAAGAAGAAAGAGTTTATTTTGGCTTATGTTTCCATTGGCAGGAGAAGTGTAACAATAGACCCATGAAAGAGGAAGCTAAAAGATTGTATTTTCAACCACCAACATAAATCAGAGAGAGTGAACAGGAAGTGGAGCAAGCTCTTAAAGCCTGCCTCCCCCAGTAACAATGATCTACTCCAAACAAAAAAGCTCCACCTCCTGAAGATTCCACAACCTTCCAAAAGGCATCACCAGCTTGGGACCAACACTTTAAATTCCTGGCCTGTAGGGGATGTTTCTTACTCATATCACACAAATAATTTGACTCAACAGCTGACTGCTTCCTTGGCATTCGCTCCCATAGTTCCCTGCTCTAACCTAGCCTTCCAAATATATCTTTATCGTTGCTAGTACCAAAGCCCCAGGCTTGTCCCATTCAGACCCACTGCATGTGTCATCGTAGTGCTTCCTTGTTCATGTAGGACACTCATTCCGTAAATACATGAAACAGGTAAACTAAAATCCTTGTAATGTATGGCTCATCTCCGCCTGAACTGATGTTTCTGGTGAGTCACCTGTTAACAGAATGAAAACTTTAAACCTGACGTGAAAATTTGTTTCCATTTTCTGAATCATGCTTCCTCACCTACCTTTACATGCTTGAGCAAGTGCATGTTCACTCTGAGACCCTGGAAAGGGAGTGAGCACAAAGAACCGAGCATACAGTGAACAATGCAATCATCATTTCCTCCACTCTGCAGAGTAGAGCCCCATGTAAGTATCAGGTACACACACCTCTAATACTACAGAAATATTCGTGCAGATCCAAGACTCTGATCAAACCCATTTGTAGCCCTTTGTTAACCAATAGAACTTTCTTCTACAGTTGATGCTCATTCTCTCGTGCTTCTGATTTGATTGTCTGTTTCATTTTCTTTTTCTGTTGGCTTTCCAGTCTTCAGCTTTCTCAGATCTTAACTTTTAGCTATGTAGGCACAGTTACTGCAATGTTGGCTCTTCTTTTCCTTCCCAACCAGCCTAGATTCCTGGAAGCCCAAATCATTGTCTCGCTACTTCAGTCCTTCAGGAGGGTCACAAATGTCTAAGTTAGGCACTGGTGTTCTGCCTCCCTCTACTGGTTGTAGACCGTACTTTTATATTGAAGTACCACCCTTTCTAAGAAACTCAGAGGCTCACAAACAACAAAAACTTGTCACTCCTCTTTGTTGTCAATTAGTACCAGAGGATGAGACTCTACCGTTGAAAACACCACACAGTTTGGATACAGGACACAGTAAAATCATGCTGGAACTGACTGAGTTCTTGGTGAGAACATTTGGGTGGTAAGTAACTAGTTTCTTCTTAGATTTGAGGGCAGCTCCACAGAGGAGACACTTGTTCTGTGTTATAAACATAGTCAGAAAACTATGGCTGGGATAGGAGAAATCTGCTACTAATATTTTGCTGAATAGATTTTTAATCAAACTTATTGCTGAGGACATATGTTTATTCTCACAATATAGTGTTTCTCTCAGTCCCATTAAGGGAAGCTTTTTTATTTTACTTTATTTTATTTTTGCAATAAGCAATGGCTAATGAAGAATCATAACTGATGCAAGCACTGAGAATAAGCCTTGAGGACATCTAAACAAGACATCTGTAGCACCCATTTTAAGACTCAGATAATATCACAGAAGATGCAGCAGAAACACGGAAAAAGTATAAGGTGGAAAAGAGTTCTATGAAATGCTAAATTCTGCAGATGGAATGTCGTTGCAATAATACACACACTCCTTTTCTGGCTACCTCCATACACTCTCCATCATAAAAGAAACATAGAAGTAAGGGGGTGGAGTAGTTAGATGGAAGAAAAGCTCAGCAAGAGTGGGCGAAGTGTGGGAATGAAGGACAATTGGAAGTGAAAATGGTCCTAATATAAATGTAAATTTGTCAAAAGTTAAAAAGGAAAAATATAAAATTGCTAAGAGAACCTCTCAAAATCTTTTTCAAATTAAAATTATAAATCCAATAACAGATCTATGTAGTTGACTAGCAAATGGAAAAGGCATTGAATGTATTCAGAACTCAATTTTCTAAGCATTGTACTTGGCTTTTCATAGACATACTCTAATTTTCTGACTTTCTCAGCTGCCAAAGCTCACAAGGCATATTGTTTCAAGAAAGAACTGAAGAAATTAAACACTATGCCTCAAAAAATAATCTAATGTTATTGACAGTTTGGGCACTTTACCTGCTTCTCTCTGATCTAGGACATATGTTCACTGACACCTGGACTTACAGAAAATTCTTTAATGGCTCAAAATATCATTTTTCATTTTCAGAAACAATACATAAATGCAGCTATCTGTCAGTGTGGATTGCAGGTCTAATTCTACTTTTAGTCTGCTCTTGGCGTGTACACAAACATTATGGAGGAAAATCTGAAATAGACGCAAACTCAAAAGCCTGGGTGTTCATATCAGGAATGCAGCAATGCCAAGCAGCCAATGAGATGATGCCTATGCAATCATGTTCCAAGCAGGACCTGAAATTCTTGTGTATCTCATTCTAGATGCTCCAGGAGACCTGACTGCTGGGAGTTCACTAAAGATAACAAATTATACATAAACAGAAACAGTCTCTATATTGAACATAATATGTCTTTATGATAATATTCAAAGAACAGCAATGAAATGTTGATCAGTGTGATCAGTGTAAAAGAGATGATAGGAGGCGCAGAAAAGCAGTTTGTTCTCAATGTAAGAGCTTACACAAATGAGCAGGCATGAGCTCAGAAACCTCTAAAGCTTTTATTTTAACATTTATTTAACCCAGCTTTCCTAGACACATAAATTGTGATGTAAGGTCATTTCTACAATTGCTAATGTTACTAATACTTTTATTATAAAGGGAAAAAGGGAATAATCATGGCATCAAATATAAATATAAAATCATAGAGGATGTTAATTAGCTTTTTACAAAATTATATAAAAATCATTAAAATAATTATGTGATACGCAGACTTTATCTGGGAAGTATTATCAGGAATTCTTTTCAATTTTACATTTGCATTTATGATATTCCCATGAGTTATATCTCATAGGATTTAATTTCTTGCTCTCTCTAAAATTTTAATACATAAAATAAATAAGAAAATAAGAACTATTTCAAAATTAGTACCCATGTAAATTATTCCCTATGACAACAGAATGACATCAGCTATATTATTTATTACTGTTTTCCATAGTCTTCCAGTCTATTTCATTATCTCATGTTATGTTTTTAAGCTATTGTCACAGAGATCTATGCAAAATTAAATCTAGCCAGTTCACTCAATTTTAAAAATGCTTTTAATTTATATTTTTCACCTACAAGATAAAGTCAAATCATCTCAGAGGCAAGCACCTTTTCGTCTTGATCAAGTTCTGCTTATCTCTTTAGTGCCCCTTCTCCACTCCAACCTCACATTTTACAATTTAGAAGTATAGAACTGATGACTTTTACAGATTATAACATCATGCTCATTTGTCTTTGTCAATTGTTGATGCCTTACTCATTCTGTCTTTCTCTACACTCCTATTTTATTTAGAGAAATTTTTCCATCTTCCTCCAAGAGCCTGAATCACCTCTGCAAGAACATGTTCTAAGAAATATCCCTAGCCTTTTTAACAATACAAGCTTTACTGGTCACACTATAAATAGTACTGTTAACAAAACAGTTCTAGCATTATTTTAAGCAAATTACTTCCACCAAATTCAGATGACAATAATATAGTTAATACTCTCATCCTATTATACACAACAAAATAAAATTCATAAGAGTTCATTCCTCTGCCAAAGACCAAATAAATACTCTGTCTAAACCCAAGAATTTACAATCAGTCTTGTACTAGAGTCCTTTAGTTGTGACCTCTCTGCAGAAGATAATATTAATGGACAACTCTGCACTGAAATGAGTCTTTCAGATATTCATCTACCTATCAAGCTTTACAAGAGGGGAAATCAGTTCATTCCTATTCCTATATACACCATAGTACAGACTAATGTCCAATAAGTGTTTGTTGAACTTAACTATACTCTGCTTTCCAAATGAAATTATGAAATTACTTTAAAATTAACTAGAATTTTTCAAGAGAAAATTATATAAGCTTGTGAAGAAAATAATATACATCATAAATTATCCTGGAGAGAATCCGAGATAAATAAATAAAAGGCACATACCTAATAAAGCTATTAACTTTTCAGGTAAGAAAATAAAGAATGTAACTTACTTAACTCTTTTTATAGTTCAAAGAATCTGTAGAAAAGTGTTATGGATGTAGCCACTCTGTTGCTCTTTCCAATGCTTCCCTCCCTGTTCAGAAGCAATGGTGCAAAACATGCTAATATATCAACTTACAGTATAATTAGTATTCATTAAATAGAATCCTGCCTTTCTCTGCAGCAGAAGCAAAAACAATTAATACAATATGAATGGTGACTTCTAAGCACGACAAACTTCTGAGTTCTTAACAATTGAGAGCCTGGGTTGTTGTTCAGATGTGAACTGCATTCTTAGTATGCACAAGGCTCTGGCACTAAATCACTAGCATCACAAAAAACATTTCTAAAGCTTCCTTTTGTCCCCGGCTCATTGGGCTACCAGCCATCCCTGTTTAGGTGCTGAGGAGCTCCATCTGGACTGGTGAGTGTGTGCTATCAGGGGCGGATTGTCCCTGAAGAGAGCACAAATACCCCTCCCCCAGCTCCTTCTGCAGGGCTGTCTTTCTTACTCACGACCCCCCCCCCCAAGCCTGCGTGATCTGCAAGGTCCTCTGCTCAGGAACAGTTTTCTGCTCCTACACTAAGGCTACCCACCCAGAGAGGTGAGTGCCTCCCTACTGGGCAGGCCTCGAGGACCCCCGAAGGGAGCGCAGGCACCTTCAGCTTGCCTGGAAGCATCTCCTGTCTTCTACTCGACCCCGCCCTGCCCTCCAAGTTCGCTCATTTGTCCACGGGTCATTGGATTACCAGGCATCCATGTTTCGGTGCTGATGTGTTTCATCTGAACAAGAACGGTTCCTGCTTCTACACTGAGGAGATACACCCAGAGAGTCAGTCACAGCAAAGTCTGAACCAAGACACCAGGACTCTCCTGGCTCCATTTGAAGGAAGGCACCAAAGCAAGAATTCCTCAAACATCCTTAAAGGCAACATGACATCACCAGAATCCAGGGATCCCGAAAAAAGAAGAATTGTACACCCTACTCCAGAAGAATTAGAAGAAATCGACTCAAAAGTGAACTATATGAAAATAATAGAGGACCTTAAACAGGAGGTGAAAAACTGCCATACACAATTAGAGATTACAAACAAAAAGGTAGAGGAAGTGAATAAATCGCTCAAAGATACCCAAGAAAACCAAGAGAAACAAGAAAAAGCAATCAAACAGGTAAGGGAAGTGGTTCAAGACTTGAAGAATGAAATGTAAGTAATGAAGAAAACACAAACCGAGGGAAGGATGGAGATGGAAAAATCTGGGTAAACGAACAGGAACTACAGAGACAAGTACTAACAACAGATTATAAGAGATAGAAGAAAGAATGTCAGACACTGAAGATACCATAGAGAAAATAAACACACTGGTCAAAGAAAACAGCAAAACCAACAAATTCTCATCACAAAACATTCAGGAAATCTGGGACACAATAAAAAGACCAAACCTAAGGATTATAGAGGTAGAAGAAGGAGAAGTACAGCTCAACAGTCCAGAAAATATATTTAATAAAATTATAGAAGAAAATTTTCCCAACCTAAAGAAAGATATTCCTTTGAAGGTTCAAGAAGCATACAGAACACTGAATAGACTGGACCAAAAAAAAAATTTCCTTGCCACATAGTAATCAAAACACAAAACATACAAAATAAAGAAAGAATATTAAGAGCTGCAAAAAAAAAAAAAAGGCCAAGTTACTTATAAAGGTAAACCTATCAGATACACCTGATTTCTCTATGGAAACAATGAAAGCCAGAAGGCCCTGGATAGATGTACTGTAGAAACTAAGAGACCATGGATGCAAGCCCAAACTACTATACACAGCCAAGCTTTTGTTCACTATAAATGGAGAAAAAAAAATTTTCAAGGATAAAAACAAATTTAAACAATACGTAGCCACAAATCCAGCCTTACAGAAAGTAATACAAGGAAAATCACAACCCAAGAAGTCCAACAATGCCCACAATAACTCCGACATCTAATGACCCTTCACCAGCACAACTCAAAGAAGGGAAACACTCAAACTCTATTACCAAAAAAAAAAAAGAAAGAAAGAAAGAAAAAGAAAAGAAAAAATGACAGGAGTTAACAACCACTGGTCATTAATATCACTTAATATCAATGGACTCAACTCACCTATAAAGAGGCACAGGCTAAGAGATTGGATACGAAAACAGGATCCAACATTCTGCTGTTTACAAGAAACACTCCTCAACCACAAAGACAGGCACCTACTCAAAGTAAAGGGCTGGGAAAATGTTTATCAAGCAAATGGACCTAAGAAACAAGCAGGTGTGGCAATACTAATTTCTAACAAAGTTGACTCCAAACTAAAATCAATCAGAAGAGATGGAGAGGGACATTTTTTACACTTAACAGGAACAATTCATCAGGATAAAGTCTCAATCCTGAATATCTATGCCCCTAAAATAAAAGCACCCACTTATGTAAAAGAAACATTACTAAACTAAAGGCAGTCATCAAACCACACACACTAATAGTAGGAGATTTCAACACTCCTCTCTCACCAATGGACAGGTCAATCAGACAGAAACCTAACAGAGAAATAAGAG
>NC_022031.1:2674188-2675422 GCF_000317375.1 Microtus ochrogaster | reverse complement strand
AGAGATTAGGGATACAAGGGTCATACCTAACTATAATAAAAGCCATTTATAGCAAGCCGACAGCTAACATCAAATTAAATGGAGAAAAACTCAAAGCCATCCCAATAAATCAGGAACATGACAAGGCTGTCCACTCTCTCCATACCTTTTCAATATAGTGCTTGAAGTTCTAGCAATAGCAATAAGACAACATAAGGGGAACAAAGGGCTTCGAATTGGAAAGGAAGAAGTTAAACTTTCATTATTTGCAGATGATACGATAGTGTACACGAGAGACCCCAAAAACTCCACCAAAGAACTCCTACAGCTGATAAACACCTTTAGTAGCATGGCAGGATCCGAGATCAATTCCAAAAAATCAGTTGCCCTCCTATTACCAAGGATAAGGAAGCAGAGAGGGAAATCAGAGAAGCATCACATTTCACAATAGCCACAAACGGCATAAAATATCTTGGGGTAACTCTAACCAAGGATGTGAAGGATCTATTTGACAAGAACTTTAAGTCCTTGAGAAAGAAATTGAGGAGGATACCAGAAAATGGAAGGATCTCCCTTGCTCTTGGATTGGGAGGATCAACATAGTAAAAATGGCAATTCTACCAAGGGCAATTTATAGATTCAATGCAATCCCCATTAAAATCCAATTGAAATTCTTCACAGACCTTGAGAGGACATTGATCAACTTTATATGGAAAAAAAAACTAAAATAGCCAAAACAATCTTATACAATAAAGGAATTTCTGGAGGCATTACCATCCCTGACTTCAAACTCTACTACAGAGCTTCAGTACTGAAAACAGCTTGGTATTGGCATAAAAAGAGAGAAGTTGATCAATGGAATAGAGTAGAAGACCCAGATTTTATCCTACAAACCTATGAATACCTGATTTTTGATAAAGGAGCTAAAAGTATTCAATGGAAGAAAGATAGCATCTTCAACAAATGGTGCTGGCAGAACTGGTTGTCAACCTGCAGAAGAATGAAAATAGATCCATATCTATCGCCATGCACAAAAATCAAGTCCAAATGGATTAAAGACCTCAATATCAGGCTGAACACACTGAACCTGATAGAAGAGAAAGTGGGAAATACTCTTCAACATATGGGCACAGGAGACCACTTCCTATGTATAACCCCAGCAGCACAGACATTAAGGGCAACATTGAATAAATGGGACCTACTGAAAGTGAGAAGCTTCTGTAAAGCAAAGGACACTGTCACTAAGACAAAAAGG
>NC_022031.1:2672818-2673469 GCF_000317375.1 Microtus ochrogaster | reverse complement strand
GCAAATTAAAACAACTTTGAGATATCATCTTACACCTGTCAGAATGGCTAAAATCAAAAACACCAATGATAGCCTTTGCTGGAGAAGTTGTGGAGTAAGGGGCACACTCATCCATTGCTGGTGGGAATGCAAACTTGTGCAACCACTTTGGAAATCAGTGTGGCGGTTTCTAAGGAAATTCGGGATCAACCTACCCAAGATGCAGTAATACCACTCTTGGGAATACAAGAGATACCCTATCATATGACAGAAACATTTGTTCAACTATGTTCATAACAGCATTATTTGTAATAGCCAGAACCTGGAAACAACCTAGATGCTCTTCAATGGAAGAATGAATGAGGAAAGTATGGAATATATACATATTAGAGTATTACTCAGCGGTAAAAAACAATGATTTCTTGAATTTTGCATGCAAATGGATGGAAATAGAAAACACTATCCTGGGCGAGGTATCCCAGTCCCAAAAAGATGAACATGGGATGTACTCACTCATAATTGGTTTCTTAGCCATAAATAAAGAACATTGAGCATATAATTTGTGATCCTAGAGAAGCTAAATAAGAAAGTGAACCCAAAGAAAAACGTATTGTCATCTGCCTGCATATGGGAAGCAGACAAGATTACAGGGCAAAACCTGGGAACTTGGGG
>NC_022031.1:2641041-2672364 GCF_000317375.1 Microtus ochrogaster | reverse complement strand
GCACCCACCCACTGTGACAGTGGAACTGATCTATTGGGAGCTCACCAAGGCCAGAGGGACTGGGACTGAATAAGCATGGGATGAAACCGGACTTTCTGAACGTGGCGGACAATGAAGGCTGATGAGAAGCCAAGGACAATGGCACTAGGTTTGATCCTAATACATGAACTGGCTTTGTGGGAGCCTAGCCTGTTTGGATGCTCACCCTCCTGGTCCTGGATAGAGGTGGGGGGACCTTGAACTTCCCGCAGGGCAGGGAATCTGGACTGCTCTTCATTCTTGAGAGGGAGGAAGAATGGAGTGGAGGGAAGGGGAGAGGGGGAGGGGAGGGGGGAGGGGCGATGTGTGCGAGGAGGGGGAGGAAAATGGAAAATTTTTTGCGACAACTAAAAAAAAATAAGATAAACAAAAACAAAAAAAAATTTCTAAAGAAAAGAGAACATAAGGAATTGAATGATAGGAAAATTGGAGGTGAGGCATGCGGGAATGCAGAGATGAGGATGGGCAAATATTTTAATATTTAGTATTTAATTGATTTTTAAAGTTATGCATTCACATATTACTAAATAATTTGAAGAAAGAAAACTATAAAATAAAATTATAATTAATATTTTAATATTTACTTCTCCTTAAGTGTATTGATACTTAAATTATGATATTGTATATATAAACTTATTTTATACACATGTATGCAATCATATAGGCATGTAGTTATATTTATTTACAAATACAGTCAAATTCCAAAATTTAAAGCATTGCTCCATATACTGAATTACAAATGTATTATTATTATTTACTTATTTTTGTGTTGTCAAGAGTTAATTCCAATAGTCAATGCCCAAATTAGGAAATTCTATATTTTCTATGTTCACTTTTTTAACTTTTCCAAATTATTTGGAGATAACACAGAGAATTTTGATACCTACCAAACTCCTTGTGTGTTGGGGGGGGGGTTGTTCACACACCTGCAATTTTGCTATATCATATGAAGAGCTCTTAATTCCCACTTCTTTCTATTTAAGAACTTATAATAGTTGATAATTAAAATTAAAATTACTATATTTTAAACTAGAACTCCACAAAATTGATGATTGTTGTAAAAAGCCTTTGAATTGCTTATAAAAATAATTGATGAAATATTTAGTAACAAAGTGACTATATTGGTATTTAATACAGGAAATTCCAAATGTCTAACGATATTTGATATTAAATCAATACAAGTAGCTGCATGTATTCTGATTCAGATAGAAATAAATGAAATGAATATGTAGATGAAAGTGTTTTTAAATCATTAAGAAAACCAGGTTTGTCAAATAATTCCGAATAAATTAAGGGGAATTCTGTGTCCTGATGTGATAAGAATGACTATTATTAATATTTTTATTTTGAATTTTATGGAGAATTTTTAATAATATTTTATTATTTCTTTGAGAATTTCACACAATGTATTTTGATCATATTCACCTCAAATCTTCCCATACCTCCACCTAGACCTCTCAATTCTCTAGCTCCCAACATCCATTTCCTCCATTTTTCAAAAATAATAACTTATCAACTCATGTGTACTGTCCTCTTAGAATCTATTTTATATGAGAAGATTAGTTTTATACACAACCACTACTTCCTTTTCTTTTTCTCTGAAAATAGGAAATAATTCTGCCTTATGATCCCATACAACATTCTAAGATCATTATTTTCTCTTAAAATTTATTACAGTTGTCTTTGTGAATGACTAAGAACAGTAGTTAATGTTTCTTCTATATATGGTACTCCTCAAATCAGCTAAATTTTAAATGATGATTAAAATGTACAAAGTACAATTCTTAATAAAAGGATGAATTTACCTTTGTTCAAGCCTATCACAGAAGAGAAACTGTAGAAAAAGATTGAAGTTACATAGGAATGTGTACATGTGTCCCTCTCTCTGCACGTTTGGCTCTGTCTCCCTGCTCACTGTCTCATCTCTCTGTCTCTCCGTGTGTGTGTGTGTGTGTGTGTGTGTGTGTGTGTGTGTGTGTGTGTGTGTGTATGTGTGTGTATGTAAATAAGATTGGGAATTCTAAAAACACAAATTTTGTGAAGATTAAAATATGAAGTGAGCATCTTAAGTTGTGTTCCTTTTGTGATAAACACCATGACTAAATTAACTTAAGAGGAGAAAAAACTTCTGTCATCCTGTACTTCCACATACTGGCACCTCATTGAGAGAAGTAAGGACACGAACTCAAGACAGGAGCCTCAAGGTAGAAACTAAAGCAGACAATATTGAAGAAAGCTGCTTACTGACTGCTTCCCTGGCCTCGCTGAGTTATTTTCCTTATTTACAGACCCACCTTCTTGGGAATGGCCCTTCCTAAGTGGGCTGGGCCCAGCTATCTCAATTAACAACCAATAAAATTCCACCAGTTGATATGATGAAGCAATTCTTCAATTCATGTTCCTTCTTGCCAGTTGTGTCAAGTGGTCAACCGAGTTTAACCATTCTAACGATCAAGGAGGAGAAAAATCACACAAGAACCTCTGACATTACAGCAGTGGACATTATCAGAGAGAAATAAGGAACTAACTAACAAAAGAACTGAACCAGGATGTGCCCACAACAGCTAGCTGAAGTCTCTAAAAGCATCTGAGTAAATGGCAAAGGCCAAGTTCTGAGATAAATAAATGAATGAATAAATAAATAAATAAATAAATAAATAAATAAATAAATAAATAAATAAAACAGGAGATTCAGTAGAAGGGACAGAGTGAATTCTAAAGCCTGCCATCTTCCACACCTGAAATAAGCAGGATAGGCAAAGAAATGTCACTAATCCTTCTAACATGTTGTACTCCTGTTTGGTCTGTGAATAACTCAGTTTACTTTTCTTTGAAACTTCTTAATGGAATTTTGTCAATTGCTTGAAAAGAAAAGGCCTTAACAGCATCAAAATCAATTATCTAATGAGTGATTTATTTCTTTGAAATCACACTTAATTCCTGTACTGTAATATGCAAAGTAAATAGATAAATATTGTTATATATCATAAAAGTAGCAATTTCACAGTTATAAAATAGAGCTAAAAATCTCTGCCATTTTGAATGGTCCTTGGATTTGAGTGGAATCTATCATTATGAGAAAAAGCTTATCCGTTTTTATAAGGATCAGTTTTATTCAGAACTTTCATGTAATGTTTCCTAGGAAGTCACATATAAACATCTCTGCAGGCACAGTCACCTTATTCACATAAAGACAAAGCAAAATTCCTATGTTTATGTACAAGGACCTTTAAGAGAAATGAAAACCATGAAGGACTGCAGAGATATTTCTCTCCAGTTTTGTATTTCGCCCACACAGCACTAGTTCAAACTCTATCAAGAGGGTCATATCTTTTCTTTTGTCACAAGGAAAGCAATAAAAAGAGCGAGACTAAAGCAGTGTATTACCACTTCCCTTCACTGATAGGGTCAATCAGTGTCAAAACTGACAGGAGAGGACACCCAAGGCAATATAACTTATCAGAGCTCATCTTTGGATACCTCAAATGAAAAAGTCTTGTGAAAGGCATGAAAAAAGGAGTAAAAGGCAGAATAAAGGCAAGATGAGCGAATCCCTGAGAATTCCATGATGCTTTGTGTCATAAACAATGTGACTGTGACAGTCTAGTGGAAATTATTTCCACTTTTTGACCTTAGTTTCTACTAACATTAATTATATAGTTATCTAATATAATTGTCTTTACATCAATGTGAGCAAAAGGAACAGCTGTGCCTTTAGGCAGTAATAAAACAAGGTCAAGAGTTCTTTCTTATTAATATTTGTATGGTGAAATATAAAATAAATGTTAATAAATGGGATATTGAAAGGAAAACAACCAGAGTCTGAAAAATAAGATAAAATTTTAAAAACAGACTGAAAATATCTAATACTTGGACAAATGCAATCTTTTTGTTACAAATAAAAAACAATATTGATTATCATTTGAAAATACTGACTAGAAGAAAATAAGATAATTAATGAGAGTCATTTTAGAATAAAAATGGAAGACAAATGACTATGTGTGTATAGTGTGTGCTTTCCTACATTGTGAGGAAGTTTGCACTATTTGAAAGTTAGAGTTGGTGCGTAAGACATAATTTATGAAAGGAAAATATCTTTATAATTAATGGTTTTAGAGAAATTTAAAAATGAAGATGATAAATGCCTCAAAAGAGAATTTATCTGTAAAAATATTATTAGATATATCAAAATTCACACATACAGTCCCAGCCAAGAGATTTTTAACAAAGGTGTCACAGGCACACACTGAAGGAAAAGAAGTTCCACCAGGAAAGAACCTTAAGAAACCAGGTTCTTATGCCTACTAATTGTACAAGTAACCTAAAAATAAATAATGGAGAAATCTGAAACCGGAATCGCTTTTTAACTGGTATAAGAGAGCTTGGTAGAAATCCTTTCTGACATTGAAATGGCAAAGTTTATTTTTGGACAAGATATCAAACCAAAAAGCAAGAGCAGGCAAATTGGATTATATAAAACATGTGATTAGTAATTAAACCAAATAAAAAAATGAAGAAACTGTCAAAGATTAGGAGAAACGATTTACCAACTGTACCTCAAATAGTTAATATAGGCAAGGCAAAAAGCACTACAAGTCTCCAAAACTCCAACAGCATAAAGACAAATTGCACAATTAAGAAATGACAAATGACTGAAATTGATATCTATCAGAAGTATTCCCAAAAATGATCAACGGGAGCACGAATAATGCCTATCATCAGTAATCATCAAGGAAATAAAAATTAAAACTGTAATGGCTATTGCATCATGTAGAATGGCTATTAACAAAGAGATACATGATAATCCTCTGGCAAACACAGGAGAAAAGGGGCCATTTGCACACTGCTGGTGGGAATGCAAACCTAGCACGGTTTTACTGAAGTATTTGCTTTCACACTTATGTTAGTAGAAGACGGTGCAGTTTAGTAGGACACTATGATGGCAGTTACTTCCTTCCAGAACAATGAAGTTGTCAGATTATTGTCTGACTTGTAACGTTATTAAAAGGGTCTACCTTCTTCAAATGCAATTTTCTGTGATTTTTTTTAGCAGTTTCATTAAGACATGCTTCAATGTGTTTATAAAATTTATTAGCACACATTCATTGCATGGAGAGACAGGATTGACAGTGGCATTTGTATTCAAGTATATTATGTCCTGTAATCATATTCATCCATTACCCTCCCTGCATGCATGACTTCCTTCTTCTTCACAATTAGTCACTCTTAACTATTGTTAAATATAGGTTACTTACGTGAGGGAAATGGGGAGCATTTGGCTTTCTGAATTGAGTTTATTTCACTTAGCATGATGGCCTTCCATTCCCCTCTATTGTCCTACAAATGTCATTATTTTATTCTTCTTTGTGAATGAAGATATGTATACAGCACAGTTTATTTATTCATCTCTTGATGTTGCCAACAATGTTAAACAAGAACGAAGTAGAGTAGAATTTCACTGAATCACCCTCCCATAGACTTGAGAACAATACAACCCTAACAGCAGCCACTTTGATACACATGGGGATCATTTATAAAGTAGTATTTAAGTATAGTACATGGCTTTTGAATTGAAAATGAATGTAAACTTGATATTTTAAGGTTAGCCTCACTAAGGCTTTGTTTCTTTACCTATAGTGCAGCAATGTAAAAATCTTGTGGAGAACCTTCATGTAGTCAGCATACTGGCTACTGCTTTGTGACAATTATCATAGCTTTTTATTAGTATAAATGCATAAATATTTATATAGTTCTCTGGGAATAGTTCTTATAGCAACGGAAGTACCTAACTATACATAGCTATAGAAACTGCTTTAGAGCCCCTAAATTTAGGGCAATTTTACTAGTCCCAATATAAAAATAATTCCAGGCAGCATCCTTAGTTATAATGTTCCACTTATAAAATTCTGTGTGTTTATATTAATAATTTAGAATACCATTATGGGAGTTTTTTTGTTGATATCTTGGAATAATGAACAATGCTGCAAATATAACATAGGAAATTGAGTTTTCAGTTTGTATAATTTCAGTTATACATCTTTCCAGTTCTACAAGCCTTCATTATCTTTGCTTCACAGTCCAAATACTGATCACCACAATACCAAAAAATGAGACAAAAAAGCCTCTTTTTTCTTTTGCTTCTACATTTCATTCATCTACCAGATTTAGCTGCTTTGAGTTCTCTGTATCCTTTCCACAGCCAGTCTTTTCCACTCTCTAAATCTCTTTCTTGTTGTGGGAGAGAGGCTCATTTTGAAGCAAATGCTGGTCTAATTCCATTCAGCGTAGGCTGGCAATGAATTTATTTTAATTGATTATTTTTAAATTTCATACATGTGTACATTGCAATATTTACTTTATTTCCATCACTCCCCCCCACACTCTTACAAGTCTTCCTTTGTACCCACTTTTTAGATTTTTGATTTCCTCTTCTATAATTATTATGTATATTTTTGTGTACATATTCAAATGCTGTAGGCAACTGATCTTTCCTCCTTCAGCAGCTATAGACCGCTTAGAACTCTTCATTTAGAAGTGATCTTTGGATATTTTATCCCAACTCCATTGGCATGTTGATAAAAAGCATAGTTTTTATTAACTTACAAGAATTTCTTAAAATGTATTTTGATGACATTCACCTCCCATCCCTTGCCCTAACTCAGTGACTCTCAATCTTCCTAATGTGGTGACCCTTTAATACAGTTCCTCATGTTGTGGTGACCCCCAACCATAAATTTATTTTGTTCCTTCTTCCTAACTGTAATTTTGCTAATGTTGTAAATCATAATGTAACCATCTAATATCAAGGATATCTGATATGCAACCCCCCAAGGGTGTCATGACCTGTAGGTTGAGAACTATTGCCCTAACTCTTCCCAGGACCATTCAAACCCCCATACCCTCTCCAGAATTTACATACTCTTCTTTTTAAATAACCTACTTATTATTCATGCTGCCCATATATTCATGGGTGTAGAGCCATCCACTGGAGTATTGTCGACCTCCCAGGAGCCACACCCTTAAAGAAAACTTACTGCCTTCCCCCAGGCACCATAAACTGTCTCTAGCTCCTTAGTGTGTGTGGGGAGGTCACTCATTTCTAGACTGTTGACTGGCTTTATCATGTACAATTGACAATAGCTGCTCCGAGTTCATGAGTTCTTGCTCCTGTCATGTCCGGAAGACACCGTTTCTTCCCAGCACTCCCTGATATCTGGTCCTTATAATCTTTCCAATCCCTTTTCTGGGATGAATGGTTCCTAAACCTTAAGGGAGAAGAAGACTATAAATATCCTGTTCATGACTGAGCTGTCTGTTAAAAAAATTACACCTCAGAAATTTAAGAATTTTCAACTCTTTGAAGTAGTCTCTCAGTAAGATCACCCTCTCTTGGACACTGACCTTAGTAGCCTACAGACTCTCCAGGTTTCTTTCGCTGATACCTGTAGAGCCAGTCAAGTGGTATCTGTGAAGATACCGTCTCTTCCCTGTACCTTCCAAGGTTGACTACCACTCTCTCTATATATTCAACAGCTCCTGTTAGGGGTCTCACTCTAACTTAGTTCTCAAACCTCACTGCCTGCCAATTATAAATTCTTCTCTGTTGGATCTCTTGCTTCTTTCTTGAGTCAAGGATGGGCTGGAACATGAAATAATACTAATTTATTGGTCCTCTCCATATGCACCTTAACTGATAGGCTCAGTTCAGTCTTGCCTTAAGGCTGTATTTAGGTTCCCTTTTGCTAACCTATCAAATGTTATATGAAACTGGAATGCCCCTTTCTCGAGTATATAATTGATTTATTCTCTGAGCATTGACATGTTTGAAATAAAGGTTTCTCAAAACACCTCCTGCATAGATGAAATGAACTGCTGATGAAATGATCTTCTTTATAAATAAATACACACACATATGTATGTATGTATGTATATATATATATATATATATATATATATATATATATTTCCTGGCCTTATTTGTGGGCAATTAACAATTATCTGTATTATCTTTCTATAAAAAAGAAACTCTCTTCTACCAAAAAAAAGCATAATTTTGCTTGGTAAGGCAACCATACTATTAACAAGGGTGCAGAATTCCTATCCTGTCTTGAAGACACTGTGCCAAAGTAGGTGTCTTGAACCTCTGGCTCCTACAATCTTTCCAACCCCTCTTCCGTGAGATTTAGGTGCTGAATTGCTTTGTGAATAAACATCACAGTCATGTATTACCCACATTATAACCATTGTAGATATCTGTAGTAACCTTCATCCTCTGCAAAAGTTAGCTTTTGATGAGAAGTGAGAGCTATATTTACCTGTGAGTATTAATACACATGTTTAGAATATAGTTATCTAACAAACTGCTTAGCAAAATAGCATAAGCTATTACCATCACCCTTGGTCACCATACAGAAACTGAAGATAAGATTCTATGGATGATGCCATCATCTGGAGACACAAGACCTGGAAGAATCAAGCTGGTATGGAACCTGCCTCTTTATAATTCTCCTTGATAGTATAGGAGTGTTTTATGTAAGCTGCTAAGGAAGAAAGCAGTGGAAGACCTACCCAGTTGCTAAGCCTACCATCCATTAAAATGACTGTCCAAAAAGAACACTACCAACAGTGTAATAGTGATACATCTTGGGTATAACCAACAGTGGTCAAACAGGACTCAAGTTCCACTAATTATGAGGAAACTCATGTCAGGTACTGTAAAACTACCCAAATAACCTTGGCTGGAGAGGGCCTAGACAGTATAAGAGAAACTACTACTGGTCATGAACTGTTGTTCCTCCTGTGTTAAGCTCCAAATGTTGAGGTTGTAAGTTTGCACTTTCCTAACCTTCACTTTTTTCCTAAAGATTTCTAAATTGCTTACCTAAAAAGATAAAGGTTATTGTGTTATTTAAGAACTTTCATAATGGAACTGTTTATCCAACACATCTGTTGCATCTTAACATCTTCTGCTTTATCTTCAAGACAGCCATGGTGCTAACAACTCCCCACTTGAACCTGACCCTGTGTCTTATCTCCTCTCTCCTGGAATATTCATTCCCTAATGAACACACATAAAGGGGACCTAAACTCTAGCAACTCTCACCCCTGTAGTTTTTCCTCAAGTCTACAGTTTATGTTTCTTCTCAGGATCAGGAAGACACAGAGATTTGATAAATGATATACAATGCCTAAAATGAAGGAGACAAGAGCATTTATTACTGTTTGAAGACTTCTTCCACAGGGGCATGGACTATTTCTTATTCAGTTATTCCACTTATCAAAAAAAAACTTGAGAAGGTTATAGAATTTATATAATAACCTGCATTCTGTCGAGGGTCTCACTATGTAGCTGTCATTAGGGTAGCTTCCTTTGCAGAAGACAGTGATTGCCACAGAAAACAAGAATGCAGAGAATGACGGACTGAGGAATTATCATCCTGGATTGGAATATATAACTACTAAACAGTGGGGTTAATGCAGAGGGGCGAGGGAGTGAAAGTCCAGAAACAGTGGATAACAACAGGACACAGTGTTCTCCAAACACAATCATACAGGTGTGCATAGGTGTTGCTAACTGTGGACCCCAAGACCCTGAATTTCATGTGACTCCCTGCCTGCTGGAGTAAACAACTTGTTTTCCTATGCTTGCAGCTTCTCTGAGCAAACAACTTGTTTTGCAGCTGCTCTGAGCACAAGACCCTCAGGAGTTTCTAATGGCAAGAGAGTGGTTTCTGGTGGGCTTGCAGCTGAGAGTTAGGGTGAGCTATTTAGTCAAGAAGACCCTATATAAGCTGCCCTGGAACACAATAAAGGAGCATTCTTGGCTGTGTGTGTGTGTGTGTGTGTGTTTCAATCTCCAGCCCCTTTCCCAACTCATGAAACATACTGTAGCATGTAGAGCAGGCGTTGTGCTACACATATGAGCTCACAATGCTTGTGACAAAATGCACAAGAACTGCAAAAATTCAAGCCAGAAAAAAAATTAAATTTTCACCTCAAGCTGAAATGTTATTGGTGATTGGTACCTTCTGGGAAAGCATAAGTATGACCCCTGGTAAGTTACCAATGGACACCCATTCAAAAATTGAACTTAATTTTGAATGAGGACAGATTAGGTGAATAAGAAATGTTGTTTGAATGCAGGTGTATTCTGGAGAAGGGATGACTATGATCAAAAACATTGTATGAAATTCTCAAAGAATTATAAAACAATTCACTTATTGAGGCTATTAGACTTTCTTAGTAATATACATGTAAAATACGGTGAATACAGACATTTTTCATAAAAGTTTCAAAGTAGCTTTCGTTCTTTCTTTCTTTTCTTTCTTTCTTTTTTTTTTGATACAAAGTTTCTCTGTAGCTTTAGAGCCTGTCCTGGAACTATCTTGTGTAGACCAGGCTGGCCTCGAACTCAGAGAGATCCACTTGCCTCTGCTTCCCGAGTGGTGGGATTAAAGGCATACACCACCACCACTTGGTGGCAGAAGCTTTCTTAAAACATGTGTGGATCTCTAAAGTTGGGGTGGCATAACAGACAAAATAGACTTCAGAAAACCTGGTCTTTGATTATCACTATACTACTTAATATATTAATGAGTTCTTTATCATATATTTAATGAGAGTTAAATGAGAAACAGAAAATACTTTGAAAGGCATAAGGTACCAAAATTATTTTTGCATTATATTAGTAATAATGACTAATTTGAAATCAATAATTTCAATGTAACTTTGTAATTCATTATATACATCTATAAACTGAATATTTATGGCTACATAGAACATGGGAAAAATGTATTTATTCTATCCTCCAATCTGGTCCAATAGCCCTATCATGATGCACTTCCTGCCGCTTCATCACTTCCTGAAAAAATAGTTTGGGCATGGAGGGTCTTCATGACCTCACAGGTAGCTGTAGGTACTCAACTAAAAGCTGAAGTTACTATCAAGGATTTCAGACTTTATTGTTGTATTTAGTAAGCTACAACTGAAGAGGAAATATCTCCCAGCTTCAGAAGAATTAAAAAGAAGAAGAAACTTCAAAGAGGAAATGTAATCATCTGAAAAAGTGTGATAAAGTATACTCATTGGAATTGAAATGGTCCTTGGTTAAAAGTTTAAGAAACTAAATTAAAATGCCAAGCACAACGGCTAACTTTGCAATAAAGAATGTTGTACTTTCACTCACGCTGCAAAAGAAAAAAAGATCAGTCCAATTAAATATTCATGAACCAAAAGATCAAGGCTTTGAGTCTTAGATCAAATTCAAGCCTGGCCATGAACTAATGATCCAATAGTCTATACAAATATTAAGCATATAAGAAAGGAATAACTCAAAAATATATTTTGGAATTGATTTCACTTGAATTTAATTTGATCAATAATATTTTTTTTGAATTTTGAATAAGAAGATGACTGGCATTTAGTATGATACTCAGTGCTACATGACCACAGAGCAGCCATCAGCTGAGAAGTGACGCAGGCAGACAGCACTCTGACCAGATGTTCTTTTCTAAAAATCTTTTAGCTTCACACATCTATGAAAATTATACATACCCACTGACATGAAAAGATATATATATATATATATGTATATACATATATATATATATATATAAATTTAGTAACTGTTAATTGTCCCCAAATTGCTACACACTTTGAAGAAACATCAGTATCAAAGTGTTTTTAGTTTTTGTTGGTAATGAAGATAATTGTGTGCATTAATCATTTGAAGTGAAAACTCCCTTCAGGACCTTCCCTGGAAAAAAGGAGTAAGCAATTTCATTTCAAAAGATTGACTGCATAGAAATACACCTGAAAATGCTTTAACCAATTTGACATCCTCTTTGGAAAGATCCAGTGGAAGGGAAGGTTAATCCAGCCCCAAGCAGAAGGCCTCTTCTGTGGTATGTCAGCTGATGAAATGTAAAGGAGATTTAGGAAACAGCACAGAGGTCCAGTGAAAATAATCGACTCTTGATGCCTTCAGGTAACAAGCACTGCAGGTGAGATAAAGGACCAGACTCAGTCCCTCCTCGGTGCTTCAGGCCTGTGGCCATACTTTCCAGGAGAAGGTGCATTGTCCGTCACTACAATTGGTCCAACTGAAGAATTTTATCTATTTATTTATTTTCAATTTGACAACCGTGTTTGAGAAGGCCAGGGCAGGAAAAGCTTCTTCTACAAAGCCTAAGGGATCTGTTATTCCTTTTGAATAAAAAGACCTGCAGTTATTTGCAAAACCACTAATAAAATCTCTAAATACTATTATGTTGACTGAACCAGAATAAAGCTTACAGAGTCCACAGTATATGGAGCACGGTGAAATATGAAGACAGCCATACAGAGGCAAAGTAAAATGTGTAGTCATATGGGTGCATTCTCATCTGATTAACCTAATGCGTGGCCAGGATGTAGCATTTTGATTAAACTAAATACTAGAATTTGAATTTATATTCTATGCACTTACTGAAACATTCACAGAAAAAAAAATCACTCATCTAAAAACTAACATGTTATGTTGAAGATCTCTTTGATTGTATTTAATGTTTCCTTGTCTTGTACTTATACTATGAATAGTTGTGTTATTAGTTTTCTGTGTGCTCTTTAATTTAGACGATATGCAGTTTACTATTGTTGCCATAAAATTTATGTGAGATATTTGACAGATGTGTCAATGATAACTTTTTGAAACAAGTATTCTCATCTTTAAATCAGTATAAGACATTTATCAGATCAATAAGAACATAAAATCATATATTAAATGATTATATTCTCTGCAAACCTTGGTTTTATGACTGAGGATGAAACAGCATATATTTCAAAAGATTTTTAAGCAACACCATGATCTCATTTTCATAAATGATAGACTCTTTCTTTTAAAGATGAAATATAAAGATGGTTTTAAGCATCAAAGTCCAAGACAAAGCCTAGGACTTGAAAAAATAAAAACACAACAACTTCACAGTTAAGTGATAATTGAAAGAATTTCTGTTAAAACAACAGCAAATCAGTACTATTGGTTATTATCATTGGCTCTCAAACTGTGATGTGGTCTCTTTTTTGTACTCTAAGGAAAGCCTTGTACAAAGGTATGCACATTGATACCATTTTGAAGAGGAGTAACATTATATTGAACTCATCAGGTAATAATCTATATAACCCTATGATACTATACAAATTCAGTTACCACAATTCATATGCATCCAACAAGATTACTACATGACAATATCAATATGCTAATACGAGGGCAGTGTTCATAAATTAGGAAGAAGGAGAGAACATCTAATTTAAAAGATTTTGTTAGCGAAACATAAATTATGAGAATATATTGACCTAAATATATAGTGTATAGGAAATAAAAGTATAAAACTGTAAAAAAGACAGAAAAGAATAAACACATGGACATTTAACAAGTAGTAAATACTTAATAAATACTACAATCATTTCCTTGGATGTGAGGTGGTAGCACATACCTTTAATCCCAGCACTCAGGGAGCAGAGACAGGTGGATCTTAGTGAGTTTAAAGCCAGCCTGGTCTACAAGCGCTATTTCCAGGACAAAGAGGACTGTTCTAAATAAACAAATAAATATTTCAATCACTTCCTTTAAGAAAGCCCAAAACACACTGTAGGCGTAAGTCACAAACAATGCCACAGCAGTTTGGAATTATGATTAATAGGGTATTATTTATTTAAAGGGGAAAAAACTTACAGATCACCGTCAGCCCTCTGTACAACCAGGAAAGGAGTCTAGTCGCCAGCCGAGCAGGAAGTGAAGAGAGCGAGAGAAGGAAGTGGCCGCTTTTTTAAAGGGAGAGAGACCACGCCCCAATGGGCTGGTATCTCAGCGGCTATAGGCTGGAGGAGCGGAAGGACCTCCCGCAACAACACACAGTAGTAAAAACAATTACATTGTGGTTGTATTGATTATGTTAATTATATTAACGAAAAATATTTAATTGTTTATGAACAGGTATCAGATGATTTTTGATATTTTGTTGAGTAGTTGTTTTCAATTTGATGCAAACTAGAGTAGTTTTTGATGCATGACTAAAATCATAAGAATGAACTTTAATTGACAAGATTTCTCCATTAGATTGAACTTTAAGCAATTCTGTGGAACATTTTTTTTGATTAATGATTAATATGGGAGGTCTCAGAATACTGTAGAAGGTGTAAGTCTTGGGCAGGGGGTTATGGATTATTTAAGATGGAAGATATACAAGACACAGGCAGCAACTCAATAAATAGAATTCCTTCATAACCTATGCTTCACTTCCTGCCTCCAGATTCCTTCTTGAATTCCAGCCTAGAATATTCTGAATTAAATGAAAGTATAAACCAAGTTAATGCTTTCCTTCCAAGTTGTATAGATATGTTAGTGTACACATGTATACACACCTATGTATACATATTTATGTATATAAAACTATATACACATATAAAACACATATATACATATAAAACACATACATATATGTATATTTATGTCTGTATGTATGTGATGGTGATATAGTATATAGGGCTGGATTGATGACTCAGTGGTTTGGTGCACTTTTTGCTCTTACAGAAGACTAGTTCCGTTTCTAGCACCCAGATTAGTTGGATCATGACTTTAGTAACTCTACTTCCAGGGAATCATCACTTCTGGTCTTAATGTACAATCATCTACATTTACACACATGTAAATAAAATAAAAAATAAATGTATAAAATAATAATAAAATAAATGTATAAAAGATACAGCATCTAGAATATTATCAGATGCTCACCAAATGATGCTAAATGTACAAGAAAAACACAGGTACTCAGTCCATGGTAGCCCCAAAAGAGCCATAATAGAGAGACTAGAGGAATGTGCAGTTACAATAGTAATCACACTGGAGACCAAGGGAGGCATGACTTATGCACAGAACTTACCAAACTAAAGCCCACATCTAATATTGGAGCCCACAAGACTCACAGTGAATGCACAGCTGACAGACAAATAGACAGATCCACGGGAAGTGCATACGTACATGGACATGTGGAACAAACCACTTTGCAGAGATGCGTGAACACTTGTCTTTTGGAAAAGTTGCTGTCAGAAACCTTGTGAAGCTATGATTCTTCCCTTCGAAGTGAGATTCATTTCCAAAACACCTCAGCAGTGTGACTTCCACACAGGCTAAGGACTGATTTTGCCCTATTCCTCCACACCATGAAACCTTGAAGGATGGCATTAACTTTTTGTTCTAACAGTCAAGTTTGCATAGAGTCAAATCCTTCAAAATAACCTGCTAACAGACCACATAGAAATTTCTATAGAAGAAAGGTACTGAGCCAGCAGGCAGCATGCCCTGCATTTGCTAACAAACAAATCTGGGTGTCCCCAAAGCTGGTTATCACAAAAGAGATTAGATGAGGAGAATGGGTGAATCCAGGATTCGTGGATGTTTAGTAACTTTATCTAACGGTTTGGAATGCCAGGTACTTCCCCTTGAACGCTGGCCCTTTCTTGGGTGGGGCCACCTGTTCTTGAGTACTGTTTTATCGGATGCTACCCCCGCCCTCTTTGTGATTTTGATATACATATTATCATTGTCCTTGCCTATGGAATTTTCCAACTGCATCTGTAAAAAAGTAGAAACCTTGTTGCGATCCCTTACTCCCCCTCCTTCTCCTCCTCACTAGTCTACTTTTTCCCGTTATTCTCCCTCCTTCTCCTTTTCCTCCCCTTAGTCTTCTTCTCTGCGCCCTTTCACTTCACTTTTCCCCCTCACACGAAAAATAAAGAAAAGACAGAGGTAACGTATTTGAGTTCATTTTTACCCTCAGATCTTCGCCTGCCATACATATCTAATTCCAAGCCTTGAGGGGGTATTGAGGCTGGTATTCAAGCCCCCTAATAATCTACTAGTTATCCCATCCACTACAATATACTCTTTTGGCTTTCTTGACTACAAATATTAGACAAAAAAGTGGTTTTTATAAAACAAAGTAATTAAGATTTGAGCACATTTTGATTAAATAATGGGAAATAATGTTAACCAAATTGCAAGGGGAATCAGAGTAAAAGTGAGGAGTCATTTCAAGCAGAGCAAAGTAAGCTGTGGACAGTCACAAGAGTGCATGTGTCACATGCTGCAGGCTCAGAAGCCAGTGACAAGTTAGTTATTAGTCTAATAAAATTGGTATCAACCAATTTCGTAACTGCTATCCATGAATAACAAATGTTAGAAAAGTCATGGCATTTCAATGTATTCCCTGAATGCTAAGCTTAGTGGCACATTTAACATGGTAAGCCTCTGAATATATTTAGTAATTTCAAACCATAAGCATGACACATTAAGAATTCACTTGAATGTTATGAGATGGACTGCACTCACTGTATTACTTAGGGGATTGCTGGAATGCTGTCAGATGGTCCTAAAAATAACAATTTTGTCTCTAATGTGATTTTTTAAATTCTTATTATATTTTACTTTTATAATTTTTATTGTATTTTAGTATTAGACCTTAGAAACTTGTTTTGTTTTTCTAATGAAGAACAGAAGGGAATGGACACAGATGGGAGGAGATGTGGGGAGCAACCGGCACAAGCAGAGACAGGAAAGTCCTGATCAGGATATAGGATGTGAGAAAAAATGTCTATTTCAGTAAAAAGAGAAAAAAGTAACCAGAATTTTTAAGGTTTTCTCATTCCTATCATTCATATAAATATCTCCAAATATTAATCTCTGAGATATACACCCAAGGTCACATGACATAAGAACATGGCATGGTGCTAACTAAACCAAGACAGACTGATTTTAAGGTACAATGTTCAGTTAACTGCAACAGTCCCCTATAGATAGGTTCTATAAATCTGAAACTCAGGAGAGTTCTAGAAAAGTTATGGAAGGTGACAATTTCAGTATTTGTATTCTTAAGGGATTTTTGCTCCTGGATTTTAATTAAAGTCATCAATAGTCTTACCCAGCTGTGAAGTCTATAAGCCATAATAATAACTGATATTTCAAGATAAGCTCATGGGCATGATAGTGGCGTGGATGCTATGAGGCTAACCAACTGCTTTATGAGTGTACTTCAGAGCAGCTCTCCTGGAGGAAACACATGCCCAGTACTGAGTGCCTAGCAACAGGCGCTGTCAGAGGACCTGATCGTGCCTAGCCAAAGGGAGATGAGCATGAGATGTCAACCTCCAATGGATCAGAACTCCTGGGTGCTGGGAGGGTACATAAGTTATTCCTCACTGTTAAATAAATGAGCCTGCTGTAAACCTACCTGACTCCTGGCGTCTGTGTCTGTTGACGCCGAGCCTTTTCACCCCCTCCTCCAAGAAAGACATTAGGACCCAGCAATATCTTACCTCCCAGACCATGCCACTGAGAATGAAATGTGCGATTCCTAGAGTGTATGTGGGACACTTTTTATCCAAGCCAGCATATTACACTCTCTATGTTGAATGGAACACTCTTCAAACTTTTCTCTGAGTTGCTAAATTACAACAAATGTATGTACGCTTCTAGTATTAAACAAACAATACAACTTTAATTCTCTTTCTGAGAATGTAAAAACATTAGTCTCTGACCCAGTCACCACCTATTGCTATTTACTTCTACCTTGCACCTTTTACTCACTTTTGATTTGATGTTGTTAAAAATAATTTAGACTTATCTCAACAATTTTACTGGTATTTCCTGTTCACAAACTTCAGTGTTTCCCTGGAACTGTTTTACTTTCCCCTGTAGTGCTTGCTTCATTTTTCCTTACTTTTTATAATCTAAAACAGTGTAATTGTTTTCACGATAGTATATTCATATGTGTTACTACAATGTTTCTGTATTTGTCCTCCCTTGTGTTCTCTACCCCCACATTTTGGTCCCTTTTCTCTTTCCAATTGTCCTTTCTACCTTCAGTTCACATATATTCCATTGCCTTCTCCTCCCTCCTGCTTTCTCTATCGAGGTACATGGTCTACATTCACAACACACACATACACACACACACACACACACACACACACAGAATGAGAGAGAGAAAGAGAGAGAGAGAGAGAGAGAGAGAGAGAGAGAGAGAGAGAGAGAGAGAGCATGTGATTAAGACGTGGCTTTGTCTCCCTGAACATGATTTCCTCCTTTTCCATTTTCCTAAAATGTGAAAATATCTCCCTCACAACGTAAAGCTCCATGTGTGAAATACACCTTTAAGATTTCCCTTTGATGACCTGCTGATGAGTTTAATTTCCCTCTGGGTTTGTTGTGTCATAATCTTGGCATTTGTTTTTAGATTGTATGAAATCCTATGTTAGCTATTCCTTCCTTTTCCCTCAGCACACAAATGCCATCACTTCACAACTGGTGCTATTTATATTGACGCTGAGGAGCGAGCTAATCCTGGATTCTGTGAACTGTTTGCCTTATTCTAGATCTAAGAATTATTTATTCCAAAGCCACTTACATGCTCATTTTTCTTTATGGCTACTCCTTCTGGAATTCCAGTTAAGCATATGTTGGACTTTTGTATGATCCTATTCTACCGTTTTTATCTCACTTTTATGGCTTCCTTTTTATCCTCCCCCTGTATTGTACTTTGGATAATTTCTTCTATTAAATCTTGTAATTCACAAATGTTCTTTTTTTCATTCAATTAACTGCTAAATGCATCCATTAGCCCATTACATTTTATTTTCAATTATTTTATCTTTTCTTTGATAGCCTATTTAGTTAATTTTCAAGTTTGTTTGGTTCTCTTTATTGTTTCCCACAACCTGAGGATCTCAAGCCTGTTATCTTTCAAACATAGAAAGAACCACAAAGTAAGCTGCAGGATTTGAAGCTCAGCCTTAAGAGCTCTTAACTCTGTGGGGAGTTTTCTTTTGCTACTGCTTATGTTTGTTTGTGTGTTTATTTGTGTCATTTAATCTCTGTTTTAACTCTACCCCTGGCCAGCTGCACTTTGTCTTCACATGTCTGTGTGGATTCCTTGAGGTCACATTGTTATGGCTTCCTCCACACAGCAGTCACAATCTTCTGAAAGGCACTATGAGACAAGACCTCTTTCAGGGAAACACACATCACAAGATATTTTGAACAAGCCAAGTGATGTGATGTGCCCTACGTATCATAAATACTTATGATCATGATGTACTGTGAGATTTGCTCTGCTCAGTGGAACCTGAGCCTGGCTGTTTTCCTGATCTTATCAGTTTATAGATGAAGCACAAAGAATTTCTACATCCTGTCATATGAGAGTGTAAGTTACACTTTTTTTTTTACTACAGCCGTTTGCACAATTCAAAGAAACGGAGTTTAAAATGAAAAGATACAGGATTGTTTTGAATGTCTTGGGGTTTTTTGTTTTTTCATATGAAGTTTATTATTGTTCTTTCTTGGTCTATGAAGAATGTGTTGGAATTTTAATGGGGATTACATTGAATTGGTTTGACAGTATTTTGTTGAGCATTTTTGAATCCATGTTCAGGACTGAGCTTCATTTGTAATTCTCTTTCTTGGTTGAACCTTTGTGTAGTCTCGGTATCAGGGTAACTGTAGCCTCATATAAAGAGTCCGTCATTGTTCCTTACGTTTTTGTTATGTGAAATACTTTGAAGAGTACTGGTATTAGCTCTTCTTGAAAATTCTGGTAGAATTCTTCACTAAAACCATCTGGCCCTGGGCTTTTTTGGTTGAAAGATTTTTGATGACAGCTTCCATTTCCTTGTAGTTTATAGTTCTATTTAAATTGCTCACCTAGTCTTGATTTAATTTTGGTATGTGGTATCTTTCTAGAAAATTGTCCATTTCTTTTACATTTTCCAATTTTGTGGAGTACAGCTTTTTGTAGTAGGATCTAATGATTGTCTGAATTTCCTCAGTGTCTGTTGTTATGTCCCCATTTTTATTTCTGATTTTGTTAATTCAGATTTCTCTCTCTACCTTTTGATTAGGCTGGATAAGGTTTGTCTATCTTGTTGATTTTTTCAAAGAACCAGCTCCTTGTTTCATTGATTCTTTGTATTGTTTTTTTTTTTTGTTTTTATTTTGTTGATTTTATCCCTCAATTTGATTATTTCCTGTCTTCTACTCCTCCTGGGTGAGTCTGCTTTTTTTTGTTCTAGAGTTTTCAGGTGTGTTGTTAAGTCACTAGTGTGAGCTTTCTCCATTTTCTTAATCCTATAAAATAAAACAACTACTGAAGGTGTCACCATTCCTGACATCAAGCTCTGCTACAGAGGTACAGTAATGAAAACAGCTTGGTACTGGCATAAGACAAAGAGGTTGACCAATGTAGTTAAATCAAATACCCGGATATTAATCCACACACCTATGAACACCTAATTTTTGACAAAGAAGCTGAAATTATACAATGGAAAAAAGAAAGTATCTTCATCAAATGGTGCTGATGTAACAGGATGTCAGCATGTAGAAGAATGAAAAAGGATCCGTATCTATCCCCATGCACAAAACTCAAGTCAAAATGTATTAAGGACCTCGATACAAATCTGACCACACTGAATCTGATAGAAGAGAAAGTGGGTAATAGTCTTCAATGCATGGGCACAGGAAACCACTTCTTAAATATAACATCAGTGGCACAGACACTGGGAGCAACAATAAATAAATGGGACCGCCTGAAACTGAGAAGCTTCTGTAAAGCAAAGGACACAGTCAATAAGACAAAAAAGGCAGCCCACTGAATGGGAAAAGATCTTCACCAACCCCACATTAGGTAAAGAACAGATCTCCAAAAATATTTAAAGAACTAAAGAAATTAGATGTGAAAATTCCAAATAATTGAATTTAAAAATGGGGTAAGGAACTAAACAGAGAATTCACAACAGAAGAATCTTAAATAGTCAAAAGATACTTAAGGAAATGTTCAACATCTTTAGTCAGCAGGGAAATGCAAATGTAGTATAATGCTCAATCATACTACAAAGGCATTTTTTCAACTATGTTCATAACAGGTTATTTGTAATAGTCAGAATCTAGAAACAACCTAATGCCCCTCAACTGAAGAGTGGATAAAGAAAATGTGGCACACTTACACATTGGAGTACTATTTAGCACTAAAAAACAATGACATCTTGAATTTTGCTTGCAAAGGAATGAAATTAGAAAACATTATCCTGAGTGAGGGAACCCAGACCCCAAAAGATAAATATGGTATGTACTCACTCAAAAGTGGATACTAGCTATAAACAAAGGATATTGAGCCTATATTTCATGATCCTAGAGATGTTAAGTAATAAGGTGAACCCTAAGAAAAACATATATAGATCCACCTGGAAAGTAGAAACAGAAAAGATCACCTGACAAATTGGGAGTATGGGGGAAGGTAAGAGAAGGGGAGAAGGGGAGGGGTGAGGAGAACGTGAGGGAATGGGATAGTCAATAGTCAAGATGGAAGAAGGGCAGAGATGAGAGCAAGGTGTAGAAGGAGCTGCAGACAGGCCTGCTTTTTGTCCCGCCCAGCTCCCACACAGCTAGCTTTACACCCGAAATAATGGCACACAAACTGTATTCATTTAAACACTGCCGGGCCCATTATATTTATCCTCTTCTTGGCTGACTCTCATATCTTGCTTTAACCCATATCTAGTAATCTGTGTATTACCACGGGGTTGTAGCTTACCGGGAAGATTCTAACACACATCCATCTCGGGCTGGAGCTTCATGGCAGTTGCCTGACTTTGCTTTCTTTCTCCCAGAATTCTGTTCTGTCTTCTCCGCCTATCTAAGCTTCTGTCCTATCAAAGGCCAAGGCAGTCTCTTTATTTGACCAATGAAAGTAACACATAGACAGAAGACCCACCTACATCAGTAAGGAAAGAGATATCTTGATTGAGGGAGCCATTATAGGATTAGCAAGAGACCTGGCTCTAAAGAAATTCTCAGGAATCCACAAGGATGACCCCAGCTAAGACCCTAAGCAATAGAGGAGAGGGGTCCGATCTTGAGTTGCCCTGTATTCAAACTGATGAATATCTTAAATATCACCATAGAACCTTCATCCAACAACTGACGGAAACAGAGGCAGAGATATGCATCAGAGCACTGAACTGAGTTCTCAAAGTTCAGTTGAAGAGTGGGAAGAGAGAGAATTTGAGAAGAGGTCAAGACCATGATGGGTTTACCCACTGAAACAGTCTACATGAGCTAATGGGAGCTTATCAACTCCAGTTGGCCTGGGAAGGAATGATAATGGGACCAAACTAGTCCTTCTGAATGTGGTTGACAGTTGCATGGCTGGGGCAGACTGAGGGGCCATTGGCAGTGACACCAGGATTTATCTCTACTGCATATACTGGCTTTTGGGGAACCTAGTCTCTTTGGAAGATATCTTGTTAAGTCTAGCTATAGTCGGGAGGGCCTTGGACCTTCCCAAAAGCAATGTGCCTTACCCTCTCTGAGTACTAGTTTGGGGTGGGGTGGAAGGATGTGTGGACAGAATGAGAGGAAGTGAGGGACTGGAAACTTGGATTGGAATGTATAATGAAAAAAGATAGTTTGTTTTCTTTTAAAAAAATTAAAAAAGAAAGGAAAAGATAAGTAGCCAAATCCACATTTAATAAAAACAAAGGAGAGTAACACACTTCTTGGAACCATAATAAAAAAAAAATAACTAAAAGCTTAGTTAGGCTGGGAGAAAGGAAAAGTTGCAGTAAAAATGGCTTAGAGCAGTGAAAATGCTTGCAGCTGATAGGGGCATGTTTGCCATGGCAACTCATTGTAGTCAAACTCAAAACCAAAGAGCAAGAAATACCCTTCACTTCTAGAGTTCAGATTTAGTAGTGATACTTGAATATGTAAAACACTCTATATTGAGATGTTCATGGATAAAGAGATATTGAATAATGTAATTAAAATGAATTGTTTTCCTTTTTAAACTGACATTTTACTCTCATATTAAATAGAGAAAGGATCCATCAGTTATAAAATTGTATTACTCCTTGGTTCTTAGTTGAAAAGCAAAGATGCTAATTAGTATTATTGAGGGTTTGGGTGGTCATGAGAGATTTACCACAGTTGTTGATGAGTGGGTTCCCCTTGGGCAGTAGCAGAAAGCAGGAAAGGAACTTCCCTTTGATGGCTTATGTGCCTGAGCTCACCCAGGTGCTAGAGGATCCTTTGCCATGTTCAAAGGTACAACCGCTCAAAGGGAACAGAAATGCTGCAGCCCTGGACCTGGAACATGGGATGAGACAAGTACACAAGAGGAAGGAGATACATCAGAGGAGGAAAGATTCTGAGAACTCCTTGTCCTCCAGTCCATAGCCAGAGTCCTCTGTTGGGCCTCTCAATAAGAACAAAATTAAGCCTTACATGAAGCCCAGCACAAATCTTGTAAGCTTGTCAGCGTGTAGAAACATCCTTTCCATAACTTCTTTATGCCCCTTTGGTGGAGACACTGGGAAATAACCCTGAGAATGCTCTGATTTTCCAGTCACTTCACGGTCAAACTAAAGGTTTTAAGAACTCACCCGATTTCCTTTCCTTTCTGAGTCTTTTGTTGTTTTTACTTTTATTTTGTTTTTGAAACATCCCATTAATTTGCAGCTTCCTTCAGCTTTACTCCTGGGTTGCCTGTTATGCCTGTTATATCACAGTGAGCCAGAGCCAGCACTGGTTCTGTCCTATTGGGTATAGAGCCTGGGGTTCAGAGGGACAACAGTGTTGGTTCCCTTGGACTTCTGATTGTTTCTGAGTCTGTTCATATATTGAGCAAATTATAAAACGAATTACCTCTATATGTTCTGATTATAAAACTTTCAATCATATTCAAAACTCAATGAAAACAATCCATGAATTGTGTTGTGAAATAAATGGTAACAACAGTTGATTCTTGTCTTACTTTATCCCCATTTCACCTCTAAATAATAATGCAATCAAGGAGATCTGGTCTAATACATTTCTTTAACATGTCATATTTTACTTTTAGTTTCCTGAGATGTTTATCTTTAGAATGTTATAGTTTTCAAAGGTTATATAGGTAGACAAAACAACAATCTATAAATAATAGAGCATGACACTTTGAAAAGTATTACATGATCATCTCTCTGGCCTGGAATTCTCAAGCTGATAGATTGACTAACCAGTAAGCCCTGAGAATCTGCATGTCTTCACTTTCCTGGCTCTGGAACTGTATCTGCTGGCCACCGTGTTTAGCTGTTTTATACAGGTTCTGGGTATTGAACTCAGAGTCTGTACATGCAAGGCAAAACCTTTATTGAGTGCTTTGTCTCTGTAGCCCTTGATGTAATCACACCAGGAAAAATAAATTAATCACTTAAAACATAAAACACTGGCACTTTAATATTGAAAGTATAAAATTAAAATAACAAACTAGAAAGCAGCACACTAAGGAAGAAAGAACAATAGCAACAAAGACCAACCTTGTTTTTTTTAATTAGATTGCACAAAAAAAAACAGCAGGATGTAAGCCAAGAAAAAGTGACAGGGTTTGAACTGAAATTGTGTTTGCTATATTTATTCTCACTTACTGTGGGATATTGACGAGTTCTAGAATAATCTCCAAGTGTTAATTAATAAATCATAATTCTCACTGTGGGATGCATTTCTTAATATATAGACTAGTTCCCATGGAATGCATGATTCATGCAAAACCATTGTAAATCTGCAATATGAAGCTTCTAATTACATCCTGCAAGGTGTTCCACAACTTGGAGATCTCCATACATCTCTGCTGAGAGGATAGAAAGATGTTAAGTACTTTGTGGAAATTTCTGGTCATTGCCACAGGTGGCCCGGATATAAGTGGACAGATCAAGCTGAGAATAGAGGCAAGCCTTTTAAACTGTCAAAATCCACGACAAGTTCACGCCTCTCATCATGCGGATGACAAGTTATAACTCTTACCAAGCACAACACTGTGATGTGGTGACATTTCTTACATGGTGAGGTATTCACTGAAAACTCAGTCCAAGAATGTTAATAATCCAAACCCTGCTCAAACATTATTGGATCACATTAGCAAATACCAATCACTGCTCTACTTCTGTATGCACAAGGGACTAAAAGAAATCATCTCTTTTCCTTCAGCACTTTACAGAAAACATTTCACTGTTTTTATAAATGTTTTCTCTTGTCATCATGTCAGTGTTACTTAATGTATGACAGACTCCATCTGAACAAGTTCCCCAACCAGGAGTTCTCTCTCCACACCATCCTCATACTACATTATTTGTTAAAATATATGATTTAGAATAAAAAGATTAATCAATCAGATGTATGGCACATTTTGCTTAGATCTCCCCAATTGCTGAATTATCCAATGAAGTGGTTTAGCCTGCTACAGTAGTGTGCTGTGTTCATGATGATACAAAGACCAACTCACATTGTTCTTGAAAAAAGGCCACACTATTGTTGTTCTAATTCTTTTTCTAAATAATATAAAAATTAAATTTAGCATAACTTTGCTCAGTTTTATATTTTAGTAGAGACAATATTTGCTCTAATATACAAGGAAATTATTTGACTTTAATGATTTTTTTCCCACAATTATCCTGAATGTTAAGATAGGGCATGCTGAAGAAGGATTTTTAGATCATTTGCAACTACTTTTTAATAATCCAAAATGAACAAGTAAATTATTGATACAGACACATTAACTAATGTGTGAAGACAAATTTGAAGCATAAGAATTAGATATGCAAAAAATTAACTAGCAGAGTTAATGAAAAGAAGTAACTCTATTTACTTCTACTCAATGGACAAAATATGTCCATTTACATATTTTGAAAATGGGGAAGCGTTATTTTATATTTATCTAAAATTACACATAATACATATAGATGTGCATTTGTGCATAGATATAGATATGTTATGAGAGAATTATATCTTAAATGAAGTTAAGATACTTGGATTTGAAACTACTCCAACAAGAACCATAGACTAACAAAAAACCTAATACTAGCAGAAGAAACCTAATTTCTAATTGTTAGTTACAGTAGTCTATGTGAGTCCCAAACAATACAGCCCTTGGTTGCCTCTCTCGGGGATTGAGGTTGGGTCCCTATTGCTTCAGACAAGACTGATAATTCAATCTAGACTGAACCAAAAATCTAGTTCCTGTAGTTTCATGGTTCCATAAAATACTGTGTAAGTTGCCAAAAGAAGGAAGCAACTAAACACTCCTATCCAGCAGCAATATCTAAGTCATTATATTAAAAATCAAGAAAACATTTATTATCAGCATATTTATAATTTTAAAATTGGTAGTGGTCTCTGAACATCATTAAATTAATTTCATGAATTATATATGTGCATCTGTGATCTCTACATCCATTCATATGAAGTCTGCAGAGATGAGAGGACAAGGCTTTCATGTCTGTGCTCAGAAAAGCACATAAAGAAAAGGAAGCCTCCACAGGGTCAGGTAAGCTCGAGCATATCAAGTCAGTGCCCACCTATGCCCTTGACAAAGAGTTCTCAGATTCACCTGAAATGCAGCATACCTTTTAGCAACGCTAGGGAAAAAAATGATGGTGAAATATACATTTAAATATTTCTTTTTGCTTGTAGAATTTAAGGAAACTTCCTCAAAATCATTTTTTTCTGAGCTTATTATTTCAACAAGAAGAAATGCTCTACAGGCTTTTGTTATTAAAGAATGTGCTTATAGTGTGATAATTTATGTCTAGTTCATTAAGCAGGTGTTCTGGGCGAGATAATATAGGGGAAATGGCAAACATGACACACTGTTTTCCATTAACCCCTCTGGCACTGGCAGTCAGAAGCTTCGCTTCCAAAGGCTAATCCATTTTATTTAATGCTTAGTACTTTCATATCCCAGCTCTAGTGCCAGGAGGTTTTCCATTTGAAGTACAAGGGAAGCATGTGGCAATTTTGAATACCCAGTTAGTTATCCCTTATGAAAATCAGTTGATAAAAGTCAAAGCCATGAAAATAAAAAAGGCTTTGTAGAGTGTGTCACAGAAATCGGGACAACTTGTTCTCCATGACAAATACTGAGGTTACAAACTCGTTTTTATTAAATTACCCCAAATATATAAAAACATAAACAAATACTACTATTTTCACCTATCACTAGTTTCCTTAATCCAACACTCAGGGTATTTAAAAGTCTATTCAAGAAAAACGAGCTCCCCTATCCAGCCTTCCTTTATCCCAATCATCCTGTTTCCCCAAGTTCCCCCCATCCTCCCCTTCTCACTTTTCTCTCCCCATCTCCCCTTAACCCCAACCCACCCCACCCCCAAGATCCCAATTTTCTCCTCAGCAATTTTGTCTACTTCCCACAGGCAAGAGGATAACTATATGTTTTTCCTTGGGTTCACCTTCTTATTTAGCTTCTTTAGGTTCACCACTTGTAGACTCCGTGACCCTTATTTATGGCTAGAAACCAATTATGAGTGAGTACATCCCATGTTCATCTTTTTGGGTCTGGGTTACCTCACTCAGGATAGTGTTTGCTATTTCCATCCATTTGCATGCAAAATTCGAGAAGTCATTGTTTTTTACCGCAGCGTAGTACTCTAATGTGTATATATTCCACACTTTCTTCATCCATTCTTCCATTGAAGGACATCTAGGTTGTTTCCAGGATCTGGCTATTACAAATAATACTGCTATGAACATAGTTAAACAAATGCTTTTGTCATATGATCGGGCATCTCTTGGGTATATTCCCAAGAGTGGTATGGCTGAGTCCAGGGGTAGGTTGATCCCGAATTTCCTGAGAAACCGAAACACTGATTTCCAAAGTGGTTGCACAAGATTGCATTCCCACCAGCAATGGATGAGTGTACCCTTTCCTCCACAGCCTCTCCAGCAAAGGCTATCATTGGTGTTTTTGATTTTAGCCATTCTGACAGGTGTAAGATGATATCTCAAAGTTGTTTTGATTTGCATTTCCCTGATTGCTAAGGAGGTTGAGCATGACCTTAAGTGTCTTTTAGCCATTTGAACTTCTTCTGTTGAGAACTCTCTGTTCAGTTCAGTGCCCCATTTTTTAATTGGGTTAGCCATCTTAGGGCTGGCAAGAGACTTGAACCTAGAGTGGCTCCCAGGAGCCCAAGGCAATGTCCCCAGTTAGTTCCTTGGGCAGATGAGTATAGGGAACCTGAAACGACCCTATACTATAGCAATACTGACGACTATCTTGCATATCAGCATAGAACCTTCATCTGGCGATGGATGGAGATAGAAACAGAGACCCAAATAGGAGCACCAGACTGAGTTCTTAAGATCCAAATGAGGAGGAGAAGGAGGGAGAAGATGAGCAAGGAAGTCAGGACCACGAGGGGTGCACCCACCCCCTGAGACAGTGGGGCTGATCTATTGGGAGCTCACCAAGGCCAGCTGGACTATGACTGAAAAATCATGGGATAAAACCGGACTCTCTGAACATGGTGAACAATGAGGGTTGATGAGAAGCCAAGGACAATGGCACAGGGTTTTGATCCTACTTCATGTTCTGGCTTTGTGGGTGCCTAGCCAGTTTGGATGCGGAGGGGGGAGGACCTTGGACTTTCCACAGGGCAGGGAACCCTGACTGCTCTTTGGACTGGAGAGGGAGGGGGAGAGCAGTGGGGGGGGAGAAGGGTGGGAGGAGGGGGAGGGAAATGGGAGGCTGGGAGGAGGGGGAAATTTTTTTTTCTTTTCTCAATAAAAAAGAAATAAAACTTAAAAAAAAAGAGAGAGAAAAACGAAATTTCAAAGAAAAAGGAAGGGAATATAAATATGATTATTGACTATAAACACCCAAAAAGTTATACACAAAAAGATGGTTGACCTCCCTGGTAAATCTACTCTGGGCTCACTCTGTCAATTGGATGGAAGTCACTTGAACATTGTACCTGATTTTCCACATTTCTCATGGCCCTTCTAGATTAGGATTTTAAGTAACCACAGTTATATGAATTAGTAAATCTTACCTAAATATTTATCTCTGCAAATTATGGCCATTAACATTCTCCCTTGTCTTAATTTTTTCCAGAATTTAATAGTACAACACATAGTACTATTATTCATATTTAAAGCCATTTAAGTCTTCAGCAAAGGATCAAAGAAAATGCAGCTTAGAAAAATAGTCATTCCAACAAATGCTGCTGGAACATCTGGTCATCAATATCCCCCACAGCCAGTTATATTAGCAATGTGTATAAGCACAGACCTTACATAGTCACAGAAAGCATTGCTCTGCTGAAGAACAAATTGATGAGAGACATTCATTTTACTAAAGCCTAAAACATCTCTATTAAGATAGGAGAATCACATTTCAGTCGGATAAACAAAGACTAACTGACAGAGAAGGAATAACTTCTTAAGTATAAGCACAGTAATAGAAGCACATTCCACACAACTGTAGAGAAATGCACGAATCCACACCAAAAGCAATCTAAGAAACAAGAAATCCCTTGAATTTACTCAGAATTATGAAAATTTCCGAAAACGTTTCTGGATTTCAAAAGAAAAAAATAAAATTGATTAATTATACAAAATATAGAATTCATAGAATTTATGACTATTTATTTTTTTAAAAAATGTTTATATGCCCTGGAAAATGTTAAAGTAAATTACCTACAATCCTAAAAACTGGGAAACTGAACTAGGAAGACTACCATAAATTCACACTGTACAATTTAGTGTACATTGCCAAGGCAGTCTGGACTAAAAAGTAAGAACTTGTCTCAAATAATAAATAAATGAGTCAATAAGTAAATGTAACTATGAATAATATTTAACAATAAGAAACTTACCAATAGTCTCTGTGATATACATTCATAGTCAAACTATCAATGCCCAGTATTTCAAGAAAAGGCATAATAAAAAACATAGTATGCTATGGACTGAAAATCTTTCTTAGGAACCGGCATTTCTTTAAAACACCCCTTCCATATCTTATCTCCATGAGCAGAGTATGAGGTCATTGTTTATGTAGGTTGTTATATTAGAAAAGAAATGTCATATGGCCATCTTTTCTTAACTTTATGAATGAAAATATGAGAATTGAAATATCAGAAACATATTTGAAGTCATGGACATATATTGCTTCACCTGATTGCATTGTTTTTCAGTCAAATAAGATGCCCAAAGAAAACTATTCAGGAAAAAATAATCACTGGTGTTTTGCCTATTATCTACAACTGGAAAACAAGATAACGGTGATAATTCCTTTGATGAGTCACAGCACTCAGGCTAATATTTTAAATAAATTGAATTCATCTGTGGAAATGTTTACCTGTACACAATAGCTAGTAATTTTACAAAATTACAAAAGTAATTTCGGGTCACTCACTTTAATTTCCTTTGACATCAGCCCAGCTCTTGACATATAAGAGAGTTTCTCCACCCCCAGCATCCCTGCCTAGACCCAAATGGTAGTGACAGACATGCTGAGAGGCGCTTTTATTCTGGAAACATTTTTATGGTGTCTGACAGGATTTCATGATAATTGGTTGGGATCAAGGCAAATATTTCTGGACTGCAAATGGGAAGATAGTGTAGTTATAATTGGAGCTCGGTAAGTGAGGGAGGAAAGGGCTGTTAGGATGATATGCTAAGGCATCTATCAGTAGTTTGTTCACCTCCCAAGCTCAGCAAAGCAGTGAAGGAATAGACAAGTGCAAAGCAGCTGTGAGTTGATATCCTGAGAGCCATGACATGGACGATGAGAGGAAGGGAAAGACTGTGCGTGGCTCTGAGGAGGACTGAGTTCCAAGCCATGATAAACAGGAAATAAGAAAGAAGTATGGGCATGCAAGAGAAGCCACAACAATAGAAGGAAAGCAAGAGTTCTTGAAGACAAATAATCAAAAAAGATTTTACCCAACATCCCAAATGTTACTGATAGTTCCAACAAGAAGACACTTGAGAAATGTTTACCTCAAATGTTTTTTGTTTCTCATGATATAGTCCCCAGTCTTAGCACATCTATATAAGAAAACAGCTTCTCTTGCCAACCCTAAGGTGGCTCCCTTAATTAGGATATATATTTCTCTGATCCCGTGTCCACCCTTCCTTTATCCCAACCATCTCCTTCCCCCAAGCTCCCCCAATGCTCCACTTCTCACGTTTCTCACCCCAATTCCCCTTAGCCCCATGCCACCTCACCCCCAAGTTCCCAATTTGGGGCTCGCAGGTGTCCAGGGAGATGTCCCCAGATAGTACCTTGGTCAACTGAGGAGAGGGAACCTGAAATGACCCTATCCTATAGCCATACTGATGAATATCTTACATATCACCATAGAACCTTCATCTGGCGATGGATGGAGATAGAGACAGACTCAATAGGAGCACCAGACTGAGCTCTTAAG
>NC_022031.1:2613731-2640591 GCF_000317375.1 Microtus ochrogaster | reverse complement strand
AAAAAAAAAATAAAGAAAAAAAAAAAGAAAACAGCTTCTCACTCTCTAAATTCCTGAAAGGTACTTGGATCAGAATGGAAAAGTATTTCTCTATCTTAATTCTGCCAAATCCATCTTTCATCCACTCCCCCCAATAATTTTCACTAGCAGTCTTTCTTAAGTGAAATCATATCCTCAGTCCATATCTGCTAAGGTGTGAGAAGAAAAAGCTCAATAGATCAATGGATAAAGGAGGAGCTTTCTAGGACTCAGATCTAACAGCAATTAAACAAACGTCTGCAGCTGTAAATGAACCTGCCTGGTTGTGAAGCCTAGCTCCATTACTTATTAAGTAGGGGAAATTAATACCCCAGTTTGTCCACTTGTGAAATAGGAAGTTAATAATGCCATTACTTATGGTGCTATAGTGCTTAGGTCAGTGTTTGATATACGACAAATAAATCTACTGTTCATATAAGTGGAGAAGCTTGAGAATCATTTACTAGGATAGTTAAATTGGCTATGCCTACGTGCTAGCCAAGTCTACTATATAAGGAACATAAGGGTAAGGTCTAGAAATATGTGCTAATAAAACAAGTATGATGATGACTAGTCCTCATTGGAAACTGCCTGTTCCTTCTCCGTATGAAAGTCTCCTGATTTTACCCAACATCCGAAATGTTTCTGGCACGATTTCCTGTTGCTCAACATATAGTCCCCAGTCTGTTTCCTACAAAGTTCCTCTTAATATCTGATACGCTCTAAAGTATATACTCCTAACACTCTGCTTAACATGTTTTTATCACACATAATTGTGGGTGTATATTCTATAATTCCAAATTTGCACTTACTACTTAAGGTTATACAGAAAGCAGATAGGAAATCACAGTTGAGCTTGTCCATGCTCCAGAAGAGTGCTTGCTTATCATTCATGCTGCCCTGTTCAATCATAAGCACAGTAAAACAATAAACTAAAACACACATATATACAAACTGAGTATATATTTAAGGTATAGTATATAAGTTGATTTTAGATGGAGAAGTTCATTTATCTCTAAAATTCTATAATCTTGATCAGAGAGTATAATTTTTACTGAAAACAAGAAATGTAATCAAAATAAAATATATACTATGAGACCAGGAAACAGTGTAGTTTTAGGAGAGAAGTGGACAAGGAAAAGCAAAACAAATGTAATTTAATTGAAAGAGAAGAACAAACATCTGAAAATAAGGATAACTGTACAATAAAAATTAGATATCATAATCTACATGTGATTGTCAAGATTCTATTAGCTCAGTATATTCATCACCAAAATAAAATTGTAGGTTACCTTATAAAATTTTATAAAATCTATTATTGTATATATAACTAATTATGATGGGGAAAAAGCATACAGTTAAACGAAGGAAATAATTACAAATATAACAAAACTCAGAGAGAAGCCATTATGGTTATATGTACACATATGTGAACACATATATGTGTATATATATGTGTGTGTATCCATACATACAAACATACATACTCTTATGTCATGTTCTGTACTGGTGTGTCAGTAGTATACACATAGGTTTACAAACATATACTTACAGTATACGTACTGATGTGTCAGTAGTTACTCCTCTTACCATCTATATCCTTTTCACTTTTTAACTAATAAGGTTATTGAAGACACAAATCCTGGTTATGTTCTCTTGTCCACATATCATAACTCAGATGAAGTCATCTATCTCTTGGAAGTCACAAAGCCTATACCTTTTGAAGATAAAAAAGAAATGTTTTCCATACAATATATTCTGATAATGTGTTTTTCTTCCCCCAACTCATGCTACACCTTCCAACCTCCTTCATCACCCAACACCATGCCCTTTCTTTCTGTCTCTCTCTTTAAAACACAAAAAACCCCAAGAAATTCAACAATCACATGCACACACAAAAAGAGAGGAGAGAGACAGAGACAGAGAGAGACCATCAAAAAGAAAAATATATAAGCAATAGATCAAAAAGACAAAAAAAAATAAAATATCCAAGAAAGCAATATGACACAAAAACTCTACAGGAATACCATTCAGTTTGTTTAGTGTTGGCCATTTATCTATTCATGGGCATGGGGCCTGCCCCTAAAGTGTGGTTAACACACACACACACACAATGCAGCAAGAGAACACTAATTTTTTTCTTCACAAGAGAGAAATCCTGAAATTCTGAAAAGTCCATTTTTGCTCATGTTCTGCTTCCCTTCTTCTACCTTCCTTCTCTATGACTAGTCTAGACAGACTGACTATGACCATACTTCCTCTAGATTACAGAAATATTTTCCAGGAAATTCCCAGTTCCCCCTCTTCCTTATCCATGGTGATTATCCAGTAGACATGCCAATGTTTTAAACTCAATATTTTTGAGATAAGATGCTGATGAAAGTGGAAATTCAACAAGTAGGAAAAACAAACAGAATCTAAGTGAAGTTATATTTCCTATAAAACCAAAAGTAATAGGATATGCTTACAAGATCATTTGATAAAAAAGGATTTAACATTAAACTCCAGGTGAGGAATAGAAGATATATTTAGTAAAATTCTATAGAGTTCTCAATATATTCTACATGTTTTACAGAAAACAAACTAATAGAACTACCAAATAAAATGAATGTGTGTGTCTTAGCTAAACACATATATTTACCTTATTTTGTAAACAAGAAAATTGAGACAGAGGAATAGAAAGATTGGTAAAAATGAAGCTGGATTCCAGTCCAGAGCTCACTCACATAGAACAGTTCATCCCACAGAGGGGAGTGTGATTGGCATGGCTACACAGGCCAGCATGTAATGCAGTGAGGAACCTTGGAAAGCAGCATTTATAGATAGACATCTATCTACTGTTAAAATAATAGCAGTAAATCGTTAAAGAGGATTCAGAAAGATTTCCAAGGGGAACTGGTATTTCAGTCAGTGTGGGATCTTCAAGAGAAGCTGAAAGAACTTATAAAATGAATTATCAGGGGCAAAAGCATAAATAAAATCCAAAATGCTGCTCCTGTCACACTCCAACAGGGTTCACATTCCTCCCGTGTCTGCTGTATGGTATCCCCAGTTGTCACTGATGCCGTGACATAGCTGATACTGCTACGACTCTTCAGGAAGACAATTCCTCTCACGTCTGCAGTGGAGGACTGCTCATGAGCTCAGGGGCTGCAGAAATCTATAAAGGGTATTAAGGCAGAGGTACTGTGTATAGTCCAAATATCTCTATTGAGACAAGAAAATCCTATATAATGAAGTGAAATTGACAAAAGACAATGTTGAGGGGTGTGAGAGTTTAAAATATTCCATCGTAGAATAAATTGTCATGTATTTAGGTAGACTTCCAAAACAAGGAATGTATCTATTTGTAGCATTGAATTAAAATTTAACTATTTCTAGCACTGGGAGTATAGCAAATGTATATTCTTTATTCATATATACATGTTATTTATAGACTTGTATATGAATCATAAATAAGCAACCTTTTGCATGATTTTAAAGTATACTTGTAAAATAAGAAACATGTTCAAGTAGCTCATGAAAATAGACTATATTATATCCAAATTATAGTCTTTAGGTACCTGAAGATAAACAGAGAATTGTGGATTCTAATTTAAAAAATTATATCCAATGTCACATTTTGGCACCTTGAGGGTGGAGCATTGGGACAGAATAAAGTCCTTATTGGGTACTTATTTGGATTGACATATTAACCACTGTAAAAAAGGATGAAAAATAAATGGATGTGGGAAATTGGAGGAAAAGAGATCTTAAAAATAGGTTAGTATAAATTTAAAGGGACATATTCTAATTGATCATAAAATATGGTATACATTCTCTATTATTAAGTTGCAAAGAAAAAATAAACAAAGAATTTTGAGGTAAATGAATAAAATTAGAAAAAATATATATTGGGTAAGGTAACCCAAACCCAGGAAGACAAATATCCCATGTTCTTTTTCCTATGACAGTCCTGCCTCCAAATCTTCATTTGTGAGTACATATCCTGGAGTAATTTTAGAAACTAAGAAAGTAAAATGGAACCATTGTCATGGTGAGATGTAACCGTAATAAAAAAGGAATAGCATAGCATAAGTCATGTGATCATAGTGATGGGAAAACCAAGAGATTTTAATTAGAGAAAAAGGAGGGAGAATGGTAAAGCAATAATAAGGATGTCTGGAAAATTTATAAGGAATCATACTATAACTATCTACTAAAATTAAATTATACATATCTCTGTTTATAAATCTGCATATATAGTGTAAATGAAAATTTCTTATCTGGACTGACAATGCTCCTTCTAAGAATGAATGAATATCTAACAAAACCCCCAATATCAGCAGTCAGAAACCCTCTTTTGAGCTGTTAGTAAGGGCTATCCAAATATAGCAGGCTGTTAGTAGTGTTCCTAGTTGCTCCCCAAAAGTAAAATGTAAGTCCTATTGCTGAAAATACCATTTATTTCAGACCCAGGACTCAAAGGCCTTTTGGGCTGTAACTGCCTTGAATGTCTTCTCCCTAAGGACTAGTTTTATGGTACCAGAAGGCAGAGTGAAAGTTTCCAATGGAAGGAAGCAACCAATAGTCCTACCCAGCAAAGATACCTATTAACTACACAATCATGATAATCTAAGAATACACATGGAACTTGGTTGTAACCAACAGTTCACTAGTTGTACTTAAGACCTTATCAAGAAGAGGGAAGCCATACCCTGTACTGAAAATGTAATTAACAACCTAAAGCTAGTGAAATTTTGGATCTTTTAATGAGAACCTACAAGAATCTATTTTACTAAACCAGCACAATTTCCAACCACATTCTAAACATGTCCTTATGCCCATAGACAAATGCAGTTCTTACGCCTCATCAACAAAACTTCTCTGTGAAATGATAGAGACCATTACAAAAAACTACAAGCAATCAAAACACAAAGCTATGTATCCCAGTCCCAAATGATACATCTTCAGAATAACTCCAGAATCTAAGGTTCAGGGAATATTGCGGAAATCATAGGATCAGGGAGTTCAATGTGAGATTGCATCTCTTAGTAATAACAGAAGTTGCATCCATAAAGTGACAACATGACTACCTAAACATGACCTGAACAGTGCCAACAGTAAAGATTCTAAAGATGACAGGGGAGAACCCATGATAGTTCAACCCTATGACTAGAAGAGAATTAAGGAATGCTGAGAACAGGAGAAATAATCCTCCCCAGAAAAAAGCACACCAAGTATTTATCAAAGACCAAAGTCTATCCTTGAAACATGTTTGAATGGCATTTTACAAATTGAGCAAGTTGTATTTATATATTTAGGTATATGTACATATGTATATATGCAGCAATGAACAAAAAGGGGCATGAATTTTAAAGGAAGCAGGGTGTATGGGAAAATTTAGGGAGAAGGAAGGAAGGGATAAATGTAATTATAATTTCAGAAAATAAAAGAAGTAATTTTTAAAAAGAGATATATTTTAAATAAATAAATTTACATATTTCACATATAGTTAATTCTAGAAAATCATGCCTTTCCTAAATTTCCAGCACTTAAATAAAAAGTAGAAAGTGTTAGTTGTTTAACCACTGGTATCTTTATTAAGTGCTGTATTCAATTGGGCTGAATAAACTCCTCATTGGTATGAGGTATGAATGAGGCATGCTCTAACCACCTTCGGCAGAAACAAACCATCTGTCTGTAAAGAAAAGTCAGCTCCTGCTCTGTAGCACCCTCCTACATCAAAACTGGCATTAATCCAACAACAATGGAAATCTACCCATATATTTTACCAAAGAGTTTCCCTGACGACCTGAGCTACCACTTAAAGCTAACTCCTTTGCCACCTGCATCAGTTGGTGCTGTCTGCCACATGGTGGACTGCTCTTCATCATTACCCTTTAGTTCAAAGTTTACTTCCTCAGAGAAGCCTCACTGATCGATCACTCTGAGGAGGATTCTGCAACTAACAAAATCTCATGTATGCACACCTGTACATATGTGCATACAAAACCAATTTAAATCCAGAATATGTTGACAGAGGTTTCTGTCCCCCCAGTTGCACAGCCGTTAAGTCCCAAAGAAATACACAGAGATCTACATTAATTATAAACTGATTGGCCTATTAGCTCAGGCTTCTTATTAACTATTATATCTTACATCTTAACCCATAATTCTTGTCTGTGTTAGCCACGTTGTTTGGTACCTTTATTAGCAAGGCATTCTCATCTTGCTTCCTCTGCGTGTGGGTGACAGCTGCAGAATTTGATTTCCTCTTCCCAGAATTCTCCATATCTTGTCACCCTGCCTCTACTTCCTGCCTGGCTACTGGCCAATCAGCGTTTTATTAAAATACAAATGACAAACCTTTACAAAGTATAAGACTGTTGTCCCACAGCAAAAATATTTGTATATCAAATCAAGTGATGATTCTCAAAATGTGAGTCAAAAACTTCAAGGAAACTGTAAATTTTAACATAAGTGTAATTCCAAAGTATGTGGAAGTAATACTAAAATGTTATTTGCCTTTTAAATTCTCATTGTCTCATAACCATGCAAAATTTAAATGCTCACCAATAAGTTTTCATATTCAATATTACAGCTAACCTTAGAGTTATAAACTGTTTTACAATGAAAAATTACAAAATTTGCATACTGATAATGTGTCATAAGCATACCTTAAATAATGAATGTAAATGCAAACACATATATGTACACATTTAAATTTAAATATTACATATTATGTATATATACATGCCTTAACTAAATATTACTGCTATGTATATAAGTATGTATAGGCATTTTTATAGTCACAAACTTCACATTTTTGTAGAGCATGTAGATAGCACATTATAAATTTAAAAGGAACTGACAGAAGATTAAATAGTGTAAAATTGTAGAATGTTGTTGTCTTTTGACACCCCCAAATCATGAAAATTTTGATTTAATAATAAAATAAAATCTATGACCTAAACTGACATTAATGAGAAGTACTATTTTCTTATACAAATGTTATCTTTAATGAAAAGAAGTATTCTTATCTTTTTTTCCATGAACTTTAACCTTGGACAGGCAATACAAGCAGCCATCTGCCACAAGATCTTAAATTGAAATGTTGATGGTAAATCAGTACCCTTCTCAGCCATTGGGGACAGGTGTACCTGAAACGTGAAGCTAGTTAGTTCCATCAGCTCAGAAGTGAATTGATCCCAAAAGCAAAGAAAGGGAGATCTGACCACCTGCAGCTCCCAAGAAGGTAAATAAATCAGCTGCTGACTTATGCAGTAGCTCTGTGTGTGATCAGAATGCACCCTGCTCTTTATATCATGGATGAGATCTATGTAAGGCATTGTTGCCAACTGGCACCAACTGTTGTACTTGGCAGTCAGTCAAGGAAAAAAAAAAAAACAATCTTCATTGTTGCGATTTTCACCTTAAATGATTTTACCAAGTTCCATGCATGCATACAAGAAATACAAGGAGAGATTCACGTATAACATTCAGTATTATCAGATAAAATAGGAAGTGTCATCTTTAAATATAGCCTGTCTTAGTTTTAGGTAATTTAAAAAATGTGGTGATTTGAAGAATTCACCATTTCTAATGCCTTCCCTCAGGAAAAAGTTCTGAGACTCTCACTACCTTTCTAGCCCATCCCTTCCTTCACTACTCACACACAGTCACACAAGAAGTTCAGTGTAAGAAGGCTTGAAGGAAGATCCATTTACCTCACAGAGAGTCCACTCACCAAATTCAGCCTGGAGATCCCATACAGAGTTGCTAAGGAAGTCAGTCCACAGTGAGGGCCCACCAAGTCCAAAGGCTGGCTGCCTCAGAGGCTGGCAGGGAAGCTGGAGCAGGCCTTCCTTCACACATTCTGAAAGGGTCTGTTTCTCCAGGACTTAGACTTTTAATGAACCTTCCATCATTTGAGACCAAATATACAAATGAATAAACATGAACCATAGAACTTTCTTGTCTGTAACCCCAGGTCAGTTCTGATAGACTTACTCAACAAAAGGTCACAGATTGTCCAGTTAATAGTCAAGGAGGACATACTTTCTTCATCCATTCTTCCATTGAAGGGCATCTAGGTTGTTTCCAGGTTCTGGCTATTACAAACAATGCTGCTATGAACATAGTTGAGCATATACTTTTGTTGTATGATAGGGCCTCTCTTGGGTATATTCCCAAGAGTGGTATTGCTGGGTCCAGGGGTAGGTTGATCCCGAATTTCCTGAGGAACCGCCACACTGCTTTCCAAAGTGGTTGCACGAGTTTGCATTCCCACCAGCAATGGATGAGTGTACCCCTTTCTCCACACCCTCTCCAGCATAGGCTATCATTGGTGTTTTTCATTTTAGCCATTCTGACAGGTGTGAGATGGTATCTTAAAGTTGTCTTGATTTGCATTTCCCTGATCGCTAAGGAAGTTGAGCATGACCTTAAGTGTCTTTTGGCCATTTGAACTTCTTCTGTTGAGAATTCTCTGTTCAGCTCAGTGCCCCATTTTATAATTGGGTTGATTAGCCTTTTACGGTCTAGTTTCTTGAGTTCTTTATATATTTTGGAGATCAGACCTTTGTCAGTTGCGGGGTTGGTGAAGAGTATTACTCAGCAGTAAAAAACAAGGAATTCTTGAAGTTTGCGTACAAATGGACGGAAATAGAAAACACTATCCTGAGTGAGGTAAGCCAGACCCAAAAAGAGGAACATGGGATGTACTCACTCATATTTGGTTTCTAGCCATAAATAAAGGACAGTGAGCTTATAATTCGCGATCCTAGAGAAGCTAATTAGAAGGTGAATCCAAAGACAAACATATAGGCATCCTCCTGAATATTAACCTTCATCAGGCGATGAAAGGAGACAGAGACCCACATTGGAGCACTGGACAGAAATCTCAAGGTCAAATCAGGAGCAGAAGGAGGGGGAGCATGAGCAAGGAACTCAGGACCGCGAGGGGTACACCCACACACTGAGACAATGGGGATGATCTTTCGGGAATTCACCAAGACCAGCTAGCCTGGGTCTGAAAAAGCATGGGATAAAACCGGACTTACATAGCGGACAATGAGGACTACTGAGAACTCAAGAACAATGGCAATGGGTTTTTGATCCTACTGCACATACTGGCTTTAGGGGAGCCTAGGCAGTTTGGATGCTCAACTTACTAAACCTGGATGGAGGTGGGCGGTCTTTGGACTTCCCACAGGTCAGGGAACCCTGATTGCTCTTCAAGCTGATGAGGAAGAGGGACTTGATCGGGGGAGGGGGAGGGAAATGGGAGGCGGTGGCGGGGAGGAGGCAGAAATCCTTAATAAATAAATAAAATTTAAAAAAAAATAGTCAAGGAGGACAAAGACCGGACAGTGAGATTTGAGGAACAGCCCATTTATGTTCCTACTAAGACTGGCTGCCAGGACCCCAGGGGTGCTTTATTTTTCTATTGTGAGAAGACAGTTATAGAAAGTAACTTTGTTCAAAATAAACAGCACTCTGTTTTAACATAAGACAGATGTTCATAACAGTCAATGACACTTTTTAAGGGAAATGGTGCTGGAAAAAAAAAATGATGAAGAGAAGACACTGCCTCTACAGCTGCCTCTGTTGGCACCAGTGTCTGCAGCTGCACAGAAACCACGAAGAATGAGAAGCAGTTCCTCTCACTCACTCTGCTATTACTTCTCCATCTTCTGACTCATATTTCATACTTCAATGTCATAGTTTTTTCTTACAGAGATGCCAGAAAGGTAAAAAATGCTTTTACTAAAGGTGATAAAAAGTAAACTATTTTTCATACTTCCAAATGAAAGGGGAAAGTCATCAGAGGCTGAGCCACGATTAAAGAAGTATTTTGCACTATTTTACCAGGGTCAGCATGTGATCTCTTGAGAGTTAATAGCAAGTCCCAGATTTTATAACCAAGATGGGAATTGTTGCATGCCGTGGATGCTGTTAGGAGAATGATGTCATATAGCAAAATTAGCACTGCTGACCTGGAGTTTCTGACTTTCCACATGGCTAAGCAGTGCTGCCTGAAAACCAAGAAGGTACTTCACCACCAGCATACAGAGTTTCTTCTAGCATTGTCTTTAAAAGCTGGGAGCTGGGATCCCTTTTAACTGTAAGAGTGTCTGTGTTCATTGTCTGTGCTTATTGTAAGGGAAGCAGATGGGTAACAGGCATGTTTGCCGGTGGAAAAGTGAAAGACAACAAAATGCCGGTACTAACCATATCAAAGCAATTTGTCTAGAAAAAGGAAATGCAGTTACTCTGCTGCTCATCCCATGAACCTACTTTTGAAGTAGCTATTCCCTCAGTTCCTGATCATTAAACTCCCTTTCATTGCAGTCATTAAATATGCCAATTATAGAAGATGAATTTTCAAATCGTATTTGTGTTTCCACTTACTAGAAAATGTTGTATGCTCACTGTTTTAAATACAAAGATTCATAGGAAGAAAATGAAAATCATCTGTTATCCTGACCCCCAACCTAAGCATAATTAACATTTTCTCACAGGAGCAGTGTGTGAAAGTTAAAATAGGCTTCCAGAATCAAAACTAGTTTATTGAGTGGTAGGAGACAGCCCTGAGAGTGAAGCTCTGCTCAGAACTCTCGGCCACATAGTCTGCCTGCTGATAGTGACCTTGGCAGCCTCATGGCAAATAGAGAATTATCAAGGTCCAAGAACCCATACTGGAAAAACTGGAATAGCATAGGAAAAAATAAATAAACTTTTATGCTACAATTTGCAGAGTGGAATGAACTAAGAATTTAATTGAGTGCCCCAATTAAAAGAGTTCCCCTTCTTCATTACCCCTTTAAATAGCAGGCCTGCTTAATTGGAATAATCAGCAAAGCTCACTCCTAGTTCAGAGCATTTGCCAGACTCCGAACAACACTTAACTGGCATGCCCATCTCATTTAAAGGAAACACCTGGTGTTAACTCTCATCCTTGTTTCCGGAATTGGCTTCTTGTTATTCACTCCTGTGAATGTAAATAAGGCAGGGAGTTTATTGTCTCCTCCCTCATATTTACAAAAACAAGCAAGAAATTTTATCAATGTTTTTGAGTTTTCCTAATTCCTTCCTGACTCCTTTAGCAAGTAATTGCATATATGACACTAAGAATCCAAAATGGTAGGCTGAGGTTAATGACACTTAGAGGCTTGCTAAAGAGTGTCTTCTTAAAGAGAGTACCTTCAATTTCATGAAGTACCTATTTTGTAGCCTTACAATTATACCTTAGATGTCACATTCAGATTTTATGGCAAAATTCAGTTGAGAAGAATGACAACAAAACACAAATGTCAATTCAAATGAGTTTAGTTCAAATTATCCAATTACGTTTTTACTGCTATTGAGCAGATTCCCCCTTAACCTGCTTCTTTAGGCAAATAACCATTAAGACTACTGTACTGGTGGGAATAAATAGTGTAGAATTCCAGCTCATATTGTATAAGCTAAAATTGAAACAGAATATTTCTTTTTTGGTACCCTAACCTGAAGACTTCTTTGTGTATTCGTGATGGAGGTCTGACGTCTGCATGCAATCATACTACTTTCTCAAGACACTGCAAAGGCATGCAGGCCTTTAACAATTTTCATATCCTACTAATGGTTCCACAGGAACAGAGAAACTAATAAAGACCCTGACTCCCTCATAAATGAAACACTAGAGAAGTGAAAGAATCAGCTAAGGAATACTTTAATATGAGAAGCTAATGGGCAAATTTTGAGAACGTTATTGTTATATCTGCTATTGAAAGAAATGGCAGACCAGAGAAGGAAAGGCTAAAGGGGTGCTTCTAATTGTGCTCTTTCCATTTCCACATTGCACGGGACCTCTGCTCTACTGTGTACACACTCTTGAGACAGAGGCCAGCAGGTGCGACACAGTACTATGGTGACTGTCTCAGGTTGAGTTCTTCTGATGCAGCAGGTGCTGGGGGTACAGGATGCTTAATCCAGACCAACTCCTCTAAGATGAGATGACATCACTTTGAGATGGCAGGGAATGGAACTGGTGCAGGTGGGCAGCAGCTACTGCAGGGACTCATAAATGGCCAAAGAGCTGATAATAGCTGACTGTGAAGGTGCAGTCCTAAGTGAGCAACTGTATCACCCTGCCCACCCTCCAAATCTTAGGGAGCATCACTGTGAAGGGGACAGGAAGAATATAAGTGCCAGTGCATGAGGAGCAGAACTGTGAGATGCTATTCTGGAAAAATAGAAAACTTACACTCATAAAACCACATCTGTGGTTATATATACAAGACTTTCACATGACAAGCCACAAAACATCAAGCATAGAATTTTTCTAGCATACCTACAGATGTGTCAACCTTAAATGAAATGCTATTGATAGTTGCTGGCAAAGAAGGGAGACTCATTCTCTATTGGGGGTATGATCACTGGTAGGTTGTGCTAGCACCTGTGGATAGCCCCACACTTATGCATATATGGACAGCACTAATAATGCTAAGTGGGTTAAAAAAAATGAAAAGGATAGAAAATTTCAAGGCAAAGTTGGAGAGGTGAATTAGGAAAAGGATATTAATATATTTTATAGACATATATAAAAATTCTAAAATAATTTTTAAAATATTTTTAAGAATATGCAAACTATATTATTAGGCTACTGAAATTTACTGACATTATCAGCAAAGGGGTCTATTTTAGTTTTCATTTTTATTATTTTCACTTATGTGTAAATATGTGCATTTTAGAGTGGGTGCCTGCAGAGACCAGAAAAGGGGATCAGATCCCTTAAAGCTGGAATTACAGAGCTAGATGTGAATTCTGTAATCTGAACTTGGATCCTTTACAAGAGCAAAGAGAACATTTGTTTGCTGAGCCATTTCTCCAACCCAAGTGGGAGCTTTTGAGTGGTTATTCCTGACACAGTGCTTCTGAATCTAGTCAAAATGACCAGGTACTTCATCCCCCACCTGAATCAACCACCTAACCTAAACTTCCCTGAAGTTAGCATTACCTTGCTGAGTCAGAGGCAGCAGTGGGAGACAGACCCAACTGCAACTCCTTTCACAAAGCAGAGTCTATGGGCACATTGTGTGGCTGTTACACAAGTGCAGTGGCCAGTTGACAAATATAGTCATAAACATACCTACACATAGACCCACTAGCAAGCAGAAAATATGCATAGAAAATTGTCATTATTTTGAAGATTTTTTTATTTGCCTCTTACTCTTCATTTACTCTGATTTATGCCATAAGATATTATGCTATGAACAAATGGTCATCAATCAAGTGACAAGACTCTCTTGACAATGTTGCCAAAACCCGTTGACAATATTCAAATTTCTTCATCCAATTTATTGGTATTTATCTCAGTTACTCAATTTCTACTCCTTGAAACGGTTTCTTAATTTTGTCATTGATAATTTCACCAACTAGTTCTGGTAGTTCAGGCCTCTGATACAGCTACTTAAGAGGCTAAAGCAGAAATATTGCATGTTTAAGACACCCTGAACTACTTAGAAATCCTATCTCAAAATAAAATAAAATTTGCAAGGAAGACTTGGAATATAGCTCCATGGTAGTGTGCTTGCAAAGCATATTCAAAGTTCTAGTATTCAGTACCTTGCACTGAAATAAAAACCGCCACTCATCACAGCATCAGGCCTTAGTTGTCACACCTACTCAGTAGCCCTCAGTCTCTTCTCATCCTGCCTGTATTTGGCTGTTCCACCAGGATCTGGCTTTCAGCCATCCGTATCCACTTCTCTGGGAGCTGTCTCTATGTTTACGTGCTGCCTCTCTCCTCCTTATTGAAGGATAGGTTGTGAACTATCCGGTCAGTGTCAACCCTTGCCTGCTTGATTTGCTTCCTGACCACAGACGATTATTTATTATTTATTTCCTCAGCTCCAAACAACTGTTTTACTTCAGTAACATGATTTACCTTGCAGCTCAAGGGATTCCAGATCATTGCCTGGAATTTCTAATGTGCTATCAAATCTCACCAGCCATCAGAGATGAATTCATTAAATTTTGTTGTAACCCATTGCAAATAAATCCAAAATCCATCTATTTCTCACCAGTACTACTGTTATGTTTGTTTTCCAAGCCACCATCAGTTCTCACATTTAAGGTGTGTGTAATTCTAGCAATACCTCAACATGCCACTTATTCTCCTCACAAAAGATTGAATGTTGCCTTTGTTTTAAGATGATATTCTAAAATGCTTAATATAAAGTTTAGTGATTCTAAATGTTCTAAGCACTTATAAATCCTCACATGTCATTCATAATCATTTTTAAACATGCATATACATTTTAAGAGTTATTAATTAAAATAGGTTAGCTTTGCACACTGTTGGGTACCTCTGTTTCTTCTGCTCTTGTACAAGTGGTTGATTCTAGATAACTTTGTGCAGGTGTGATGGGGTGCTCAATAGTACTCTTTGGCCATTTTTTGTACATGCTAATTAGTAAGGCTTCAGGAAAGCCTAGTCTGCTACCCTATTCTACCTTACATTCCTGTTCATTGGAGCAAGGGTCACAATAACCAAAACAGGGGTCACCATAAGTATCATCAGCACATGAATAGATAAACAAGAATACACACACACACACACACACACACACACACACACACACACACGCTAGAGCGTTACCTGAATGAAACTATGTCATTTGCTGGGAAGTGAATGGAACCAGAGAACCAGTGCATAGGCTCAAAAAGACAAATGTATCCCATTTAACATTTAGTGTAAAATCTACATTTGAATACTTGCTTGTGGTAAGAAAGCAAATGAGGCAATGTGAAGAGCATAGGACTCTGAAGAGAAGGAAAAGGAGGAGACAAGAATCATGAGGGAAAAATACAGAGTATCACCTTGTCTCACATAAACAGCATATGTATATTTAAATGAATATTACATTTCACATATACATGAAAATATAAGGGTTTTTTTGTGGAGAGGAAGGGCTCCAATAAAAAGAAGAAAGTGGAATAGTTGATGGTAGTGGGGGAATATGAGCAAAGTGAATTTATATTTATGTTTAAAAAGTTTTAATAAAACCATTTTATTTTCTGAATAAAAATAATAAATGCACTAAAAAACTAAAAGGAGGAAAAAATAAACTATGGTATATTATGCAAATGTAGACATGCTTATGTCAATTTCAAGTTCTGCATGTCCTTAGAGGCCAGATTCCCTCATCCCCCATTACTATCTAATTTGGGCTTGACCACAAATTCATGGGCTTGCCTTATTGATTAGAATGATTCCTCAATAGTTAAAATGTTTAACAACAAGAATTAAAATCTGATATAAAAAACTAAATATAGTTGTAGTTTTAATGCTTATATTCTATCCAAGGGACTGTCGATATCTATGATAAATAAGGAAAGAGTTGTGGTCTGCCGTGATTATGATTAGAAAGACACATACAGCAGGCAAGCAAAGGGAGCCCCTAAGCCAGTACCCAGTATTCAGTGAGTTGCAGAGACTCTCATGGTGTTTGAAATTGGGTCTGTTACTAAAGAAAACTCCTCCAAAGCACATCTGTTTATATAAATGCAAAATGATTGAGCAATAAATCCCACTGTGAGGGTGATGTATAACAGACAAAACATTTGAAAAGGAGGAAGACAATAATAACTTCACACCATGAAATAGTAGTATTGTGGGCAGATCACATGCTATATTGGTGTTTTTGCATTTGGGCTTTTGAGAAGCCAAAATACATTCACTTATATCAAAATCTATCTCACTACATATCTGCTTAACAAAAAAAGCCAGAGGGTTTGAGCTTAAAATTTTTCATTTATGTAGCTAGATGTTATTTTACTAAATACTAACATTATGGTCTTGGTGAGATTATTTATATTTCTCCAATTTCACCTTCTTTTTAATTAGAAATAGGTAAGTAGAATATTTTTAGGACTAATTTATTGTCTGGGGTATTTGTGGGAAACCACAGTTTATGGTGATATTTATTCTACCATGCAATCCACGCCAGTCTCTCTTTTCCTCTGGTTTCTTTCAAAAATCACTTCATTTAGGAGCCTATACTGCAAGTAGAATTGTATTCTTCTAATGTAACTTTAAAACAAGCCCAGAGTTACATAGCAGCATTTTTATGTCATTTCAAATATCTTCACATATATAAACAACCTAAGCAGGAATAAGCTTTCAAACTATGAAATTACCACTTCTTGAAAAGGAGAATAACAGAAATATCAGTCTTAGAAAAGATTTTTATTTAGCTTAAAACATCTAAGCCAATATTGAAACCTAATAGAATTAATGTTATTTTTTTAAGTTATAGAAATAGATTGATAATGAACTATTGCTGAGAGATTTAGTATTTGAATAGCTCCATTAGGTTCAAAGATCTGTTACTGCTATATTCTGTTGACCCGGTTTTATTTACCCTAAAGTACTGTGAAAAATTCAGTCTGATGTATCTTCACTTAAGTACTGGGCATAAAGCAAGGGCAGAATTTAAGAGTTTTTAGTGAAAGATAGTAGTCAAATATTCTTTTGCAAAGTTTAGTTTAGAATGTTAATGCAAAGAATAAATTTGTCTTTGTATTTACAATTCAGTTTATTTCTTCTTTACTTTTGAATAACCTGTCACCTGGAGTTACTCTTAAATAAATAGCAAATGGACCTCAGTATTGAAATACTAACAATTATCTCACTTCCCAGGAAAATATATATAGTACCATTTTCTAATAACAGACTATAGTCAAAAAGTAATGGAATATGATTTCTCTAGCAATATACATCACTCAGCTCCATAATTAATTTTTGACTTACCCAATACATAGGGGTGCAGTTAAAATCTAAGTCCATTGGATGATTTAAAATTCATAGTTTCTTGAGCTTTTCAGAGTAAAGGTATTATATAAATATTAATAGCAATAATAATGATAATGATGAACTTATTATTCTAATCTCAACACTGCACACAGCAGAAGTAATTCTCAAGCACTTTATCATTTGGCTGTGTGCACACATGTGCACAGCCAGGAAAGTGTCGGGGTTATGGAATTCCCCTTCATATTGATGGAAATGTCGGTCATTTCGGCTCATCAGGATCCTGGTCAGGAAGAAGAGGAAGATGCACCATGCAATGAGCAGAATCAAATCACAGAAAGAAAATACTCTGTAAAATGCCTACGAAGTGAAAAGAAAAGAACAAAACCTCTAACGTTATTTTAAATAAATTAAATTATTGACATTAGATTTTTTTTGGAAAATAGTTCGGATAATAAACTATGATTTACAAATAAAATAACCATGTACCTTATTTTGTAAGAAAGAAATAAAAACTCTTCACCTTTTAAAGAAAAAGATACAAACATGTTCATCTAAAATTCCAAGAAGTTTCTCAACCTGAACTGGGATCTGAAAATATCTCCTCCGCATCATACTTGAAACCGTCTTTGTGTCTGCTAAAACAGGCAGCACAGGCAGCGCTGAGAGGAAGCAAGGGATTGTATTAACAACAGCAGCTTTCTGCATTACTGAGAACTGCATCAGCACCTGTGGCCCGGAAATCATAAAAGACCACGCCTCGAGACAGATGTGATGAGGTCTACCTCCTTACAATTAAAAGACTCGGAAACACAACAAAACCATGTTTAATACAGAAAACCCGCAGACACACACACACACAAAGAAAGGGTGTCAGTTTGAACTGTTACCTATATAATTCAAAAGCTCTCTATCCTAAATGTTATCTTCAGAATTGTACTTAGCCTAGAGATGGAAACTATATTTATAGAAACAATCTCTTACAGATTCTTTAAGATAAGAGGTCACAAACCAACACCTATAAATTTATAGTTTACTCAGCCATCCAGTTACCATGGAAACAGGCTGACCACTTGCACAGAACTAGCCCTTGTGATTTTAACCCTGCGTCTCTCCCTTGAAAACAGCTAACAATGTGATTTGATTTCTTTGTCTAAGAACACATTATCATTCTAAGAGCCAACCAAGTAATCAAATATATCTATAATAGCATATGATAGATTCACCCTATATTAGTGTACATAAATGCTTAAAGCATGTTCAACACAAAAATGAACAAAATCTTTTTTTATATTAAATCTTCTTTTATTGGGTAAAATAAAAAAGTTCTGTGTTGATAAGGCTGTGGCTTCTGGGCCATATGTCCACATTGTTCTCACTTATTTTACTACCAACCTTATTGCGCTGTGAATCTTCAGAAGTACAAATTATAAATATCATTTTGTCTTTTATTATATTGATAGCCTTATTCATTTTGTGCAGTTGTAAAAGAATTTCTGAGACTCAGTAACTTGCAATAATTTTCCATGATTCTTGAAGGGGAGCAAGTTTAAGTCTGGGTCCTCAGCAACTGGTAAAACTTTTGTGTGTAAAATTATTTAATTATTTGAGAATTATAAACATTCATGTAATGTGTTTTGACTAAATCCATCAACTATTCACTCCCTCCAATTTCTGCCCTACCTGCCCCCACCAAGTTTTCCTTTAAACTCCCATATGCTCTTTTTTCAAAACACATTGTGCCAACTTAGAACCAAGAACTCCTTCTTTCTATTGTCACAAATGTATTGATATAAAACATAATCCTTTGTGCATTCTGTCCATGATAATGGTTATTTAGTCAACATATTGGAAAGATTAATTCTTTGTGTTTCTACAATACCATAAATTGGGCCTTTTGTTTTTACAGTTTCAAGCATTGAAAGCCAGAAGATAAATTAAGAACAAATAGTGTTATTTTTGGTTGTGAGCCTATCCTTTAATAGCTGAGCCATCTCTCCAAATCTGAGATTCCATTTTACACCTGTAAGAATGGCCAAGGTCAAAAATACTGACAACTTATGCTGGAGGTGATGTGGGGGGAAGGGGACACTTCTGCATTGCTGATAAGAATGCAAACTGGTCCAGCTCCTTTGGTTATCAGTATGGCCATTCCTCAGAAAATTAGGAAACAGCCTTCCTTAAGACCCAGTAATACCACTTTTGGGCATATACCCAAAGGATGCTCAATCTTACCATAAGGACATGTGTTCAGCTATGTTCATAGCAGCATTATTTGTCATAGTCAGATCTTGAAAACAACCTAAATGCCCCTCAACCGAAGAATGGATAAGGAAAATGTGGTAAATTTATACAGTGGAGTACTACACAGCAGAAAAAATAACAACACCTTGAATTTTTCAGGCAAATGGATGGACCTAGAAAACATCATATGGAGTGAGGTAGCCCAGACTCAGAAAGACAAATATCATATGTACTCACTCATAAGTGTCTTTTAGACATAAAGCAAAGAAAACCAGCCCACAATTCACAATCACAGAGAACCTAGACAACAATGAGGACCCTAAGAGAGACACAGATGTATCTAACGTACATGGAAAGTAGAAAAGGACAAGATCTCTTTACTAAATTGGGAGCATGGGAACCATTGGAGAGAGTTGAAGTGGTGGAGAGAGAAAAGTGGGGGAGCAAAGAAAAATGTACAGCTCAATAAAATCAATAAAAAAAAAATGTCTTACCAGGAAAGTGACAAGATAACACAGTGCCAAGGTGAATGTACTGCTTTCTCCAGTTGAAAACAAGTAATCCAGTTTACTTATTTCTGTGGTTCAATCATCCGTCATATTTCCACAGGTGTTATGTTACAATAAAGCCTTGTAAATGACTTGAAGTCACAGAAAAATAACATACTGGTTTTCTGTTTTTAGTGTAATTTATTAAGAGTTAAATTACACATTATTTTTAGGTTTGTAGTAAAAAGGGAAGTTAGGAAATTATCACCTGTGACCATTTGAACAAATAGAGTAAAAATAAAATTCAGTTAATAATAATTTTAACTGTAACTTTCTTAATATGTAAAATCCTCTGCATGGCAAATAAAATTTGGCTATTCTTGGTACAATATTTATAAAGTATATCACATTTTATGTTTCTCACCTGTTCATATGCAATTTCTGAAGAACAGAGATAATATGTTATCGAGTATGTATGTGCAATCTCAGCACAGGACAAGATACTTACAAGACAGTCAAGAATAAATTTCTGAACAATATAACCTTGCAATAAATCAAAGGTGTTAGCCAAGGCCAAAGATGCTAAAATGGTACCAACTTCTCCAAAGTCAACAGAGTATGATGTGTTTATAACAAGTATATAAATGTTTAATCACTATGAAGAAATACATTTTCATTTATATACTTTAAATGAAGAATTGGAATAACATTTCTCAGATGCTTCTTTCTAAAATATTAAAGCTAAGAAATATAAAGAATATCATAAACCTTAATGCGCAACTGTATATGTTACTCAACTGATTTATAATAAGCTAGCAGTATGCTGATCCCACATGTAAAATGGATCAAATTCTTTCAAAATACTGCAAGTGTATTAAAGGAGCAGGAAGCTTTCTAAATGGTTCATGCAGCCTCTACAAAGTTTAATTTTTTGCACTGAGAAAAATTTATTCCATGCAAGAAGTAACTTGCTTGTCATGACTCTGTATTATCAAACACCCTTGAGCAGAAACTGAGCCTGCATATATACTTTGAAGAATATTAAGTTTAAAAAGCTATATCACATGCTGACTTGCATTCCTAGGCACTCTTTGAACAGACTCTTATATAAAGCTAAGGTATATTTTAGGCATATACTAAATATTTTCAAATTTGTTTATAATTTTAAAAAGTTTTATGTTTTCCCTAGATTTAGTATTCAATGACAGTACAATTATCTGAATAACACATTGCTATAAACAGGCCCTAAAATCTTATTGTTACACTATTGGGTGTGTGAGATGTTTGTGTGGACCTCTCTGCCTAGCACCCACAGACTAAAATGAAAGTTGACACTCCTCAACACTTACCTGAATTCTCTGGGGGAAAACCTACTTCCTGGTTTGGCCAAGAAACTTGCACAATCCAGTCTCCGGCTTTTGTCTACCTCAGGTCCTGGTTTTCCTGTGGAAATTAACTATTCCTCACATCTAGAAGATGCTTATGGACCCTTAGCCTGTTCCATCCATTTGAAGGTCCAAGAATGAACCAAGAATTCCTGTTCCTGATTGGATTCTTCTTTTCAGGAGGAAAATTATCTTGTTTTTAGTTCACAAATAATTCAGTTCTACTTAACTGTATATAATTTTTGCCATAGATACCACTGAGATCATCTTAAAATGTGTGTTTCAAAAAATTTAAAAATGTGTATGCTTCAAATATTATACTAAAATTTCAGTAGTTCAAAAGGTGATGAAAGTTCTCTTATGATGGTTTTCAATAATACTAGATTTTGTTTAAAACTAAAACCCAAATGAAGTAAAATATAAATATGTATCATTTGTAAAATGTCTTGATACAACCTCCATGTGATATTTTAATCAATACTGGTATTGTTATAAAATGTCTGAGAAAAACATGTTAAAGGAAAAAAATGATTTGTTTTTTCACTTATGATCTCAAAGGTATCAGTTTACAGTGGACTAATTCTACTGTTTTGAGGGTGAAAAGAAAGGACAAAAATATTTTTGGTTGTAGGAGCTAGTGGTGGATGATTCTGCTTAGTTCATGGCGGTCAGTTAGGAGGATTGATGAGATGGGAGCTCATGACAGGGTGTGAATTCAAAGGATGACCCCAGGGAACTGCTCACTTAACCAAGCCTTAACCAAGTTCCACTTCTTAAACTTCTATCACCTTTAATAGACCATTAAATAATCCATCATGAAGCCAACAATGAATTAAATCATTTATAAGTTACTTCTCAAAAGACTACAATGTGGAAAACACATACAACAGGCACATGGCATTTGAAGAAAGATTTCAGATGCAAACTATAGCATATGACATTACAATTGACAATGGCTTATACTGCAAGTTGTTGAATGATTCATCCAGTAAACCAAATCAATGATGTAGCTTTTAAGTGACAGCATATGGGAAAAACAGTGTGAATTCAAATCAAAAAGTAAAAATGACATCAAACATAAAATTTTAACTTTTTGACAGTATCTATTAAGTTTAATAGTATTCATTAAAACAAATTGTATCTAAGAGATAATTATCAAAAATCAGGTAAGTAGAATGTTTTGACATTCAGTAAAAGAAATCCCAGTAACTTCAATGATTAACAAAAATTAATATAACCTGAATTTTTTGCTCTTCAATAAGAAATTGAGTAGCATTCTTTCGAGGCCTGTGAAGAATTTTGCTGAGATTTTGATGGTCATTGCATTTAATCTGTAGATTGCTTTTGATAAGATTGCCATATTTACTATGTTAATTCTTCCTACCCAAGAGCATGGGAGATCTTTCCACTTTCTGGTGTCTTCTTCAACTTCTTTCTTCAATAATATAGCGTTCTTGTCATACAAGTCTTCTACTTGTTCTGTTAGAGTTAATTCAAGATATTTTATGCTACTTTTGGCTATTTTGAAGGGCGATGTTTCTCTGATTTCTCTCTCAACCCTTTTATCATCTATGTACAGGAGGGCTACTGATTATTTTTGAGTTAATCTTATATCCTGCTACATTACTGAAAGTGTTTGAGTTGTAGAAGTTCCTTGGTAGAATTTTGGGGTTTCTATGAAAACTATCATATCATCAGCAAACAGTGAGAGTTTGACTTCTTTTCAGTTTGTATCCCCTTGATCTCCTTTTGGTGTCTTATTGCTCTAGCTAGGACCTCAAGAACTATATTGAATAGATATGGAGAGAGTGGACAACCTTGTCTTGTTCCTGATTTCAGTGGGATCTTTGGGAGTTTGTCTCCATTTAGCTTGATGTTGGATGTTGACTTGCTATGTATGGCCTTTATTATGTTTAGGTATGTTCCTTGTATCCCTGCTTTCTCCAAGATCTTTATCATGAAGGGATGTTGTATTTTGTCAAAAGTTTTTTCAGCATCTAACTCAGGATATCCAAAACAGTCCTGTACAATAAAAGAACTTCTGGAGGGGCTGGAGAGATGGCTCAGAGGGTAAGAGCATTGCCTGCTCTTCCAAAGGTCCTGAGTTCAATTCCCGGCAACCACATGGTGGCTCACAACCATCTGTAATGAGGTCTGGTGCCCTCTTCTGGCCTGCAGACATACACACAGACAGAATATTGTATACAAAATAAATAAATAAATAAATATTTAAAAAAAAAAGAACTTCTGGAGACATTACAATACCTGACTTAAAACTCTACTGCAGAGCTACAGTTCTTAAAATGGCCTGGTATTGACATAAAAACAGACAGGAGGACCAATGGAACTGAATAAAAGATCTAGATATTAACCCACACACCTTCAATCACTTGATTTTTGACCAAAGAAAGCACATGTAACAAATGGTGCTGGCATAACTGGCTATCAACATGTAGAAGAATGAAAATAGATACATATCTATCACCATGCACAAAACTCAAGTCCATATGGATCAAAGACCTCAACATAAAGCCAGCCACACTGAACCTTATAGAAGAGAAAGTGGAAAGTACACTTGAACACATTGGCACAGGAGACCACTTCCCAAATATAACCCCAGCAGCACAGATACTGAGAGAAACAATTAATAAATGGGACCTCCAGAAACTGAAAAACTTCTATAAAGCAAAGGACACACTCAACAAGACAAAATGACAGCCTAATTTGTCAAAAATGACAGAATGGGAAAAAGATATTCACTAACTTTACATCAGACAGAGGTCTGATCTCCAAAATATACAAAGAACTTAAGAAATTGGTTGTCAACAGAACAAATAATCCAATACAAATGGAGTACATACCTAAACAGAGAACTTTCAACAAAGGAATCTAAAATGGCTGAAAGACACTTAAAGAAATGTTCAACATCCTTACTCATCAGAGAAATGCAAATCAAAACAACTCAGATTTTATCTTACACCTGTAAAAATGGCCAAGATCAAAAACACCAATCACAACTTATGCTGGAGAGGTTGTGGGGTAAAGGGAACACTTCTGCATTGTTAGTGGGAATGTAAGCTGGTACAGCAACTTTGGATGTCAGTGTAGCGAGTTCTCAGGAAATTAGGAAACAACCTTCCTCAAGACCCAGTAATGCCACTTTTCTGTATATATTCAAAGGGTTCTCAATCGTGCCACAAGGACATGTCCTCAAATATGTTCATAGCAGCCTTGTTTGTCATAGCAAGAACCCGGAAACAACATAAATGCCCCTCAACTGAAGAATGGATAAGAAAAATGTGGTAAATTTACACAATGGAGTAACACACAGAAGAAAATATAATAACATCTTGAATTTTGCAGGCAAATGGATGGAACTAGAAAACATTATTTTGAGTGAGGTAACCTAGACACAGAAAGACAATTATCACATGTACTCACTCATAAATGGTTTTTAAACATAAAGCAAAGATAACCAGTCCACAAATCACAATCCCAGAGAGCTTACAAAACAATGAGGACACTAAGAGAGACTTACACAGATCTAACCTCCATGGGAAGTAGAAAAAGACACGATCCCCTGAGTAAATTGGGAGCATAGGGACTTTTGGAGAGGTTTAAAAGGAGGAACGATGTAGAGAGGAGAGCAGAGAAAACTGTGGAACTCATTAAAAATTAATAAAAAATAAAAGAATTAATTTAACCTTTAATACAATTGTAATACTTGTAAATAAATGTTTGACACTTACCCAGTAGAATAGAGCATAGCAAAAAGCAGGCAAAAAATGTTTGTCATATAGACCAACTAAAGGATTGTGCCAAGATGCAAAATTCTTATCAACAAAGTTTGAACATAATTTACACAGTCCTTAAAAATTTATTTTTTGCTAACAGTGGTGGAAAACGCCACGTACAGAGCAGTAACAAAATCAAAGATTTTTAATTAGTTCTTAGTGAAAATGGAGCAAAAAAAAAAAGGATAAAACTCAGTCCGTCCTTTTCATTTTCTGTGACTTGACCATCGATCAACAGAGTAGCAAGAACTCGCGTAGTGAAATGGAGAGAAGCAACAGTCATCTTTCGCTGACTGAAGCTGGCACAGCAGAAGTGAATTAGCAAAAATTAATAACCCAACATGCTAGTGTCAATCCTACGGAGACAAGAGAAAGCTCTGCATGAGATATTCTTCTATAATTTTTCTTGATTGTTTTGCATATTTGTGTTATTTTAGTATCTGCTCAAATGCATCCTTCTATCTTCACTGAGTGACCCTCACAAATACAAAAACACATCTCATCACCATTTATCTCAAAATTGTTTTTTGTAATATTTATTATGTTTGGCATGATGTTACCCATCCTCCTAGAAAAATGAAACCCCTAATAAGTTTTAAATGGAATATGCTTAGTATTTCCTACCAATGAATTTTTCCTACATTTTTACTGCAATATACTTAGTATTTATACCCAGTGAATTATAGGCAATCAGTATATATTTCATAGAAAACTAAATAAACAGTAAATCTGCAAATTTTAAAGCATGTTGTTTTTTAATTTGAAGAGAAACATAAAATTCATTGTAGAACTATTTCTGGTGGTAAAAGAATAAATAAAAGAAGGAAGGATGGAAGGAATGAAGTGTATGTATGAATATGTAGGTATATAACATATGTATATATAAGTATATAAAACATAAAACTGTAAACATGCACTGTGTAATATTTAGATCTTAGATATGAACATTTACTATTTAAAATTTCATTAATAATATATTATATAACCTAAAATGTAGTATGTAATTCTTTAATGCTTAGTATGATTTATTATTATGGACTAAAGCATATAATATATATTTTAAATGGGAAAATTTGAACCTCACTCCTTCTGGTATCAAAGCTTATACAAAGCTATAGTAACATGGTGAGGTTGGTCCAGGACTAGATAGTTAGATCACAGGACTAGAAACAAGATTCAAGAAATAAAGTCATCCACTTAATTAAAGTGACTTTTAACAGGATGGTGAAACACAAGAGTAAATGACACACACACACCTGGATATTCAAATGTCCAAAAATGAATTTGGACTCTTACTCCCATATACAAAAATTTGTTCAAATGGATTACTGACATAATTGCAACATGAGCATAGAAATAATGCAGGAACACATCCTTATAACATGAATTAGTCAAAACGTTTTAAACACACACCATAAGCACAGAGCACAAATATATTTAACTTCATTTTGAAATGTGCGTCACAAAAAATCACAAAAAAATTAAATGAAAACTTAGATTGAAATGAAATATTAACAAATGAGTATCTACTAAAGGAGTTGCAGCCAAAATACATAAGTAAATATTACAACTTAATACTTCAATTAAATATTATCAGAATAAACTTGTATAAACATATACAGTTGTCTATCACAAGAAAGAGGCTCAATATCCTTTGCCTGCAGAGAAGTAAAATTCAAAATTGTATTTGATAACACTATACAACCACTTAATTAACTGATTTATAAGTGCTGGCAATGGTATAGAGGGTCAGAAACACCTACTACACATTGCTTGTGGGATTATAAAATGGTATGAGAGCCTTGCTAAGCATTTGGGGGGTTCCTTAAAGTGCATGCATAATAAAATGTTTGCATAATAACCCGGAAATTGATTCCTATTAATTCAGCAAAGAATAATTTTAAGGATATAAGAAATTATGCAGAGATGGTCATAGTAGCTTTATTCAAATAGCAAATGCAAAGGAAACTAATATCTATCAATTTAGTAAGTGGGTGAAATTGACACAATAGGGTTATACATTGAAATATTATTTGGAAACAATAGAAGATGATGTATTAACATGCTACAAGGTGGGTAAAGGTCAAAATATGCTGAGCAAAAGAAACAAGATACAAAATATAAGATATTCTATGAAGCCCATGTGAAGTA
>NC_022031.1:2602528-2613631 GCF_000317375.1 Microtus ochrogaster | reverse complement strand
AGATATTCTATGAAGCCCATGTGAAGTAGCTAGAAAATACAAAATATCAGATATTCTATGAAGCCCATGTGAAGTATCTAGAAAAGACAAACCTGAAAGGATGCATTGGCTTGTTGACTCACAATGAAGGAAATGTAGGAAGAAATGGAAAATAGTTCAGAGTTTTCTTAGAGGAGGGCAAAATAGCTCAAAAGCACATTAAGATGATCTAAAATTGTGAATATATGTAAAATATACATTGTATATTTCAAATTAATGATTTAAGCTTAGTAAGTTAAATGGTAACAAACATAACTCAGTAAAGAGTTGAAAAAGTACTAAGGGATCTAGCCTGACTCTGTCCTGAAAGAGGAAAAAGTAATCTCAGATAAGACAGAGAAATAAAATACATTATATTGTACTTAGAGACTGCATCCTACAAATAATCAATTATGCATTCATTCTCTAGAAGTAAATGAGACAGTGCCGCCCACGATATGAATAAACACATAAGGATGAGCTCCAGTGAGAACACATTAAGAAAGGAACCCTGTCAGTAGGTGCTTCAAGGGCGGTTCAGCACATAACAGCAGCATGACCACTGCATAACAGCAGCATGACCACTGCATAACAGCAGCATGACCCTGCATTTGTCGTCCACACTACTGTTGACAACATTAATTTCATACCACATTTGCTTCACGTTTTCTTTCTCCATCCCATCATTCTTAATGTCCTATATGAAATTCCATGTGCATTTCTGGCCCTATTTCTCTACATCCCTGTTACTTTTCTGACTGCTTATTCTTTAAAGAAGTCTTGTCAATACAATTTTGTGACCATGAAAACAGTGATGTCTTTCATAAGGAGAAAAGATTAGGCATATCTTTTGTTGCTGTTAGCATAAAAATTCATGTGTATGGTTTACCCTTGCAAAACCATATTATAAAAATTACTACTACATGAACTAACAGTATATTTATCATAATAAACTATGAAAGTAATTTTAAGTTTATAAAATACTAAATACTATTTATGTCATATTTAAAATTTTTTAAATCATGTAATGTATAAATCCATAAGTCCATTTAAAGTATAAAATCATGCTGAAATAATAAAAGTCAACTCATATATCTTTAGATTTGTAGAAGTTTAAATTTTAATGTAGTTAACCCATCAGTGGATTCCTCTATGGCTTTATCTTTTTGTTTTCTTGAGATTACCCTTCTCAATCACTAGATATAAAAGCTCTATTTTATTATTCACCTAAATATTTGCACTTTGGAGTCTTTTTAAAGCATTCAGAAACTCACTGAAAGTACATAAAATCTAAAATTATTTTTCTATGAAGTTATTTGTACCCAAGTCTTTTGTGTGTCCTGTCTCTGATAGCTAAACCATATTGGCAAAGAACAAGAGGTCTATACAGTCACACAGTATTTTGTTGTTTGGTCTATTTTTATTTATGTTCACTCTAACAAAACTCAGTAGCAATTGTTTTACATGTGCATTTAGTCTCTATTTAAGATAAGTTAAAATTGTTTTGATTTCTTGATTTAACGTAACCTTGGATCTTGTCATCTCTGAAGAAATCTCTCAGTTTCACTCTATGTCTTTAAACACTTTTACAGAATCTTCAGCTTTCCAGATTCCTGTTGGTGTGTTTTATTAATATTATACCGAAGTACTTATTCATACCTTGCTTGGATGTACTAGATAAATGACTCTATGAGTACTAGGCAAGCACTGAGTACTCAGAATGTGGTTATTAAGGTTTTTAAAAGTCTATTTACTAATTTTAATGCTGTAACTCAATGCTTTGACCTTCATGTGTTGCCTTTGTGTTTAAGAAGACTTGCTTCAGCTTCTTATTAGTCACAGTGGTTTGGAGATTTTTCTGAGATGTGATTCTGGCTTCACTACATACTTTATTTCATTGTGGATATACTTTTCAACTTTTTTCCTTTTCTTAAAGGCATATCTTAAATAATTTCTAATTGCTTTTCACATGTTTAGTGTGCGGATTTGTCTCATTATATGTTGATTCTATTTCATAGTTAGTCGAACGTCCCAGGTGCAGACTCTCAGGCAGGCATTCATGTGTAATAAGTGAATGACGCAGGTGTCAATTCTTGAAACAATTATCTGTTGAAACAAGGCAAAGACAAAGAAGTTGACAGCCAGCTGTGATACCAAACCTTGCCCCAAACAGATTCAAACCTGACATGGTCCATCAGATGTTATCTGAGAGTATGATAGGAGCATTCTCCTTGCTTTCTTTAACAATTCTTTAATTTCTGAGCCGAGCTATGGCTGGGGAGGGGGGGGGGAGGCATACAGTTAGGTAAGGTTACTCTTTAATAAGTCATAAGCTTGGTAAACCATCTCTGTGCATAATGTGATTTTATATATTTAGTGCTAAGTTCGCTATACTATTTTTTAGAATAAGTTATAAATTCTGTTAAATTGTTTCCTAATGCTTTTCTTTCACATCTTTACACTTACCAATGTCACAAGAGCCGTTGGTCTTGCTAACTGCAGGACACTGAGACCATTCTGTGTGGCACATTGCAATACATAGGATATACTCTTCAAGAATATGATCTCTTTGGGTTCATCAAAGCTAGGTATTAATTTTTCACTTTGAATATCCATATTGTTCTTTGAACTCTTAAAGTTTTACAAAAACATTGTAAAAAATGTTCCAGTCTAGGTAAATTGCTGCTTTCGTCTTTAGAACAATAGGAATAAAACACTATTCTTAGCACAAAGGAAAAATCAATTTTCTCCAGCAAAGCCTCACTGGGTATACAAACCACCATTCAGGACAGTCCCAATGCCCAGCAACATATGACTAACACAAGATGAACTAAAGGGATTTTTGGAGGTTACTTGTCTCAGAATTATTTTTACTTTTATCTTCTCTTTTTTTTCATATTTTCCTTTCCAGGCTTTTGTTATGAGTTCCAGTGTTATGTTTTTGTGGGATTTCTGTGTGTGAAAATGTGTGTATTTCTGTGTTTATATGTTTCTTGTATTTTTTCTTTGTTTTTTTTTCTCTCCTGGCAGTTACTTTGCTTTATCCTATCCTGTTTCATTTTTATTTTATCTTATATTATGTTATTATTATTCTTATATGCCTACTTATGTTCTAATAACAGAGAAAAATAAAGGGTGTGGATTTGTGTGGGTGGAGAGTCAGGAAGATCAGGAAAGAGTTGGAGAAGGGAAAACCATATTCATAATATAGTATATAAGAAACTATTCTTCAGTTCGTATTGGATTAAAGGTATTTTCTACTAAATGTTTTATTTTAAACTTTTAAAATGTTATGCTTCATTTTTGTATATCAGTATAGAATATAGCGCTATAATTTCTTATGTATGATATATTATGACAAAATCAATACTATTTCATCTTCTATATTTTTAATGTTGCTATTTATTTGTCGTTAGCAGGGTATGAATAAAAACTCTTCTAGTTGAAGGCTACAGATGGCCTCTTTTATACTATAATATTAGAACTATTTTCTTCTCTAAATTCCTCCTCTCTATACACCTCCTCCTCTTACTGTTCATTAAGCCCCCAGGGACTTCTACACTGTATTTCTTTGTGACCAAATTTTGAGGTGACACAACTGAGAGCCTGTAGTATCAGTTGTACTAATGTTTCATATAGTCTGTCTTTCATCCCCTGGACTCTGTCTGTGTTCTTCACATTATTATGTCAAAAGCTTCTATGGAAGGCTTTAACTAGCCCTGTCCATAAAGACTCTGAACTATGGCCAGGATTTGGGGGATGGTGTGATTCCCTGATTCATACTTAGGTGTCTGCATTGATAACCTAACTCATTATTTTAGAAGCCTGAGGCATCAGCAGGAGATGTCTGATCAGCAGACTATATGCTCTGGAAACGTACCAGAGTCATCATGGAGACACTGTATTACTTTTAAATTCTCTATTAGACAAAGCTAAGATACTTTCTATGTTAATAAGATTCTATAAAAATAAAATACTAATTACACAGACTGGATTAGTCGAGTAAAGATTAGAAAGTAAAATTTCTCAACTATGATTTAGAATTAATTAAATTTGCTAAGATTTTCACCATCACATAAAAATTCAGGTGAATTGTATATTAATATGAAAAGCACATCCACAGGATACATATATACATATGCACACATATATATATTATTACACACACACACATACACACACACATATATATACAATCAAGCATGCCATGACCCCATATGTCCAGATTTAGCAAACCCTATGAGAATAGGATTAAATCCTAAAGTTCATTGATCTGGATCAACACAGCGCTGTGCTTCATGGTTCATGCAGTAGGTTTACATTGTACTCCAGAAAACACACTGTAGTAAGTTTTCTAACACTAGCCACTGTGCTCCTCTATGCAGCTGTGGGCAGTGACATCACAAAACAACGAACACTATCACTGTGTACAATAAAAAGTTCCCGATGTTTTGATATGGAATAACTGAGTAAAAATGAAATACCTGATTGCCCAAATCATTTAATTATCAACATTTGGTTAAAGTAACCTCTAAAATCTCCAACCCTGTCATCACTCTGACATATCATAGCAACTGTAAGAAAGGAATATAGAACAAAATGTCTCAATGGATTGCTGCTCCTCATGAACACTAGTGATATGTGTTCAGATAGAAATTAAATATTATCCTTGCTCTTACAAACCTGTTCATCATCTGGGATAGTTAAGAACTTTCTCTTTTTCCTGTCATTCAAGCTAGAATCTAAACATACTCTCTATTGTGTACAACAATTTAATTAGTTACAAAATTCTGTCAGTTGCATTTTTCAAAGTCCCTCTAGAATATGAAGTTATTCATAGCCCCATTCCTTGTTTCCTGTCATTTCACTGCTATTGACTCAAGTAGTAGAGGGAAGATTCTTGCTTTAAAAACCCAGAAACCTCTATTGTATAACTTAATATGCTATTGCCCAAAATGGGCCTTGATATCATATATTAAGTGAATAAGACACTCATTGCTTTCAACACCCAGCAAAATTTCTTTCATTGTTTGTTTATATTTCCTTCAGTTAAATATTCAAAATTAAAACAAATGTTAATTTTTCACACAAATATTTTCACAGAAATTTGATGTTGACAGTTTGGGATTTCATATTACTTATAATTAAATTTAATATTTTCTATGCAAGATGACTTTTCCTGTTTCCTCTAACTATTTCTTTCTAAGAAATTAAAGTTCAGAATTCTCTGATAGTTTAACTTTCCTTCTTTACCTACTTTCCCTACTTCAATAGGCAAAAGTCTCCACTAATAGTCTCATTTTAGTGGCTGGCCCATTCTTCAAAATCAGAGCCAATTGACACCTACTCCATGATTCTTGACACTTGGGTACCCCTAGATGCCTTCTTGGTATCCAATAGGATTTATTTAAACTATTACTTTTATGTCATTCCATTTAGTCTCATAAACATGACATCAACAAATGTTTGAATTAGTAAGGATGTAATTTATCTATTTCTCATACATTGACCCATCAACAATGAAAATAATGACTGTTTGGAAGAAACTATAAAATGCATAATGCAACTTTTTATTTTATTTTTTCTTATTTTATCACTTTAAAAAATTATCAATCCAAATTCCCACTTCCTTCACACCCCCTCCCCCCCTCCAATTTTAAGAGAGGACAAGGCACCCTGCCCTGTGACAAATCCAAGGCCCTCCCTAGTACATCTAGTTTGAACAAGGTATACATCCAAAGAGAATAGGGTCCCAAAAAATCCAGTACATTCAGTAGAGACAAATCAAAATGCCACTGTCAGTGACCCCTCAGTCTGCCCCAACTGTCAACCACATTTAGAAGGACTAGTTTGATCCCAGGCTTGTTCACTCCCAGTTGGAGTTGGTGAGCTCTCATTAGCTTCAGCAAACTGTCTCAGTGGGTGAACCCCCTATGGTCTTGACCTCCTTGCTCATATTCTCACTCCTTCCACTCTTCAACTGGACCTTGGGAGAAAAATCAGTAGCCCTCATCTACACAAAAGATAAAGAAGGTGAGAGGGAAATCAGAGAAACATCATCTTTCAAAATATCCACAAATAACATAAAATATTTTGGGTAACACTAACCAAGGAAGTGAAAATCCTATTTGACAAGAACTTTAAGACTTTGAAGAAAGAAATTGAAAACACCAGAAAATGGAAAGATCTCCCATGCTCTTGGATAGGAAGGATCAATGTAGTAAAACTGGCAATCCTACCAAAAGTAATCTATAGATTCAGTGCAATCCCCAACAAAATCCCAACAAAACTCTTCACAGACCTTGAAAGAACAATAATTAACTTCATATGGAAAAACAAAAACCCTAGGTTAGCTAAAACAATCCTATACAATAAAGGAACTTCCAGAGGCATTACCATCCCTAATATTAAGTTCTATACAGAGCTACAGTAATCAAAACAGTTTGATATTGGCATAAAAACAGAGACATTGACCAGTGGAATCTAATTGAAGACCTGGATATTAATCCACACATCTGATTTTTGACAAAGAAGCTTAAATTATACAATGGAAAAAAGAAAGCATCTTCCACAAATGGTGCTGATGTAATTGGATGTCAACCTGTAGAAGAATGAAAATAGATCCATATCTATCGCCATGCACAAAACTCAAGTCAAAATGGATTAAAGACCTCAATATAAATCTGAACACACTGAACCTGACAGAAGACAAAGTGGGAAGTAGCCTTCAATGCATGGGCACAGGAAACCACTTTCTAAATATCATCCCAGTAGCACAGACAATAAGAGCAACAATAAATAAATGGTACCTCCTGAAACTGAGAAGTTTCTGTAAAGCAAAGGACAGAGTCAATAAGACAAAAAGGCAGCCTACTGAATGGGAAAAGATCTTCACCAACCCCACATCAGACAAAGGACTGATCTCCAAAATATATAAAGAACTTAAGAAATTAAACAATAAAAATCTAAGCAACTTCTGTTTCTTTTTTTCTTTTTTTTATTTTTTCATTCAAAAATTTACACTTCCTCCCCTCCTCCCAATCCCCTCTGGCTCCCCAATCACCCTTCTCCCTACCCCTCCCTGCTTGACATAGGGCAGGAAACCCTGCCCTGTGGGAAGTCCAAGGCCTCCCCTCTACATCCAGGCCTAGAAAGCTGTGCATCCATATAGACTAGGGTCCAAAAAGCCAGAACATGCCGTAGAAACAAGTCCCAGTGCCTTTATGTATGGCTTCTCAGTCGGCTTTCATTGTCAGCCACAATCAGAGTCCAGTTTGATCACATGCTCGTTCAGACCCTGTCTAGCTGGATTTGGTGAGCTCCCATTAGAACAGGCACACTGTCTTAGTGGGTAGACCAACCCCTCGAGGTCCTGACTTCGTCTTCTCCCTCCTTCTGTCCTTCAACTGGACCTTGGGAGCTCAATCCGTTGCCCTGATAAGGGTCTCTGTCTCTATCTCCTTCATCGGAGGAAGATTCTATGGTGATATTCAAGATAATCATCAGTTGATAGTGGGGCAAGGAAAATTCAGGCACCCTCTCCTCTGCTGTCCAAGGACCTAGCTGGGGACATCCTCGTATTGTTGGTGGGAATGCAAACTTGTGCGACCACTATGGAAAGCAGTGTGGCGGTTTCTCAGGAAATTGGAAAACAACCTACCTCAGGAACCAGCAATACCACTCTTGGGAATATACCCGAGAGATGCCCTATCATATGACAAAAGCATTTGTTCAACTATGTTCATAGCAGCATTGTTTGTAATAGCCAGAACCTGGAAACAACCTAGATGCCCCTCAATGGAAGAATGGATAAAGAAAGTGTGGAATATATACGCATTAGAGTACAACTCAGTGGTTAAAAAAAAAATGACATCTTGAATTTTGCATGCAAATGGATGGAAATAGAAATCACTATCCTGAGTGAGATAACCCAGACCCAAAAAGATGAATGTGGTATGTACTCAATCATTAATGGATTCTAGCCATAAACCAAGGACATTAACCCTATAGTTCACAAGCCTAGAGAAGCCAAATAACAAGGTGAACCCAAAGAAAAACGTATATAGATCCTCCTTAGAAATTGGAAGCAAACAAGATTGCCGGGCAAAAGTTGGGAGCATGGGAGGGTAAGGGGGAACTAGGTTGGGGGAAGGGGAGAGGAGGAGAGGGAAAGGAGAAGAAAAAGACTGGCGAGAGCTTGGGGGAGTGGGAGGGTGGAGATGGAGGAAGGGTGGATATAGGAGCAGGGAAGAAGATATCTACATTAAGGGAGCCATTTTGGGGTTGGCAAGAGCAACTTCTGTTTCTTTTCCTTTCTTTTTTCATTATTATTGATACTTGTTACTTCTAATTTTAAATGTATAAACATTCTAAATTTGAAAATTGCATTTAGAAATGGACTACTATTAGAAATCCAAAATTCTATCACCTCTCAACCTAAGAATTGTCTTTTATTTATGAATCCTCTGATTTAGAGAACATCAAGTTAATTTCATCCACAGACTTTTACACATATATATTTGTCTTTTGTCACATTTTGTTCAAAATTATGTTAGTGGTATGGAATTGCAGTAACTAATAAGAATAATGAGTTGCAATCATGACCATGAATATCAGTACTTCAGTCAATTTGATATTATATATATATATATAAGATGTATGTATATATGTATATATATGACTCATATATATGAGTCATAACTGAGACTACAATGATGTCTTTGCCATCATAGCTTTCTAATGTATTTTTGTATTGTATTCTTGTCAAGAAGCTCTTGCTTTTACTTATTCTAAGAATTTGTAGTCCAAGTAAAATTAAAAAGTAAGTTTCAATTTTCACACACCCAAAATAAACTATGATCTTATTTTAAATGCGATTGAACTGAATGTGTAGCTCTCCAAAGCAATGATGAACATATTCATCGTATTTAATCTTTATAAAACTAGGTGAAATGTTCCATAGCCATGTGAAATTAATTGGTAAACCAGAGATAATTTTAAAAAGAATGAACTGAGATAAGAAAAAGAAAATAATGAATAATACTGAGACTATCGAAAGCAAAGGTACTTATCGAAACAACAAGTTGCTTATGTGTGTCACCGTCTGTCTTCTGAAGGGGTTAGTGCATATATATAACTCAGCAGTATGTTGCTAGTTCATTATCATAAATAGTTAAGTTGGAGAAAATCTAAAGTTGAATAACTGCTAAGGCATGATACTTTCAATAAAATAGGGCCAATAAAATATGTAAGAATTAATTTGAAGGGATGCCTACTTGAAGGAAAAGGCACCAAAATTAATTTTGTGCTGATTAGCATATATTAAGATTTTCGACAAGAACTTATGACAGGGTAGTTTGTTGATTGACTGAACAGATAATTTTAAATTTGATAGATTTGTGGTGGATATTTTTAACCTCATTAATAATTTAAGGAATAATTTTGCTTCATGTTATCCCAGGAAAAAAGGCATACATCCAATTCCTGAGCCAGCTAGAATTATGCTTCAATGCAACAATGATTTCATGGGTAATTATACTACCACTGTCTATATTTTCCTGCATTCTTCTTGTCATGTAACCTCTTCCAATTGGAACAATTGTGATAAAAGTTAGAGATTTATGATATCAACAATAGCTCCTCTCATACCAAAACACACGGCATAATTAAAATACAGCACAAATTTGAGCTCTTAGTTGTGAACTGTGTCATTGGAGAAATACTGAAATAGACCACAAAAAAACAAAGAACACAGGAACTAACTACTAAATTGGTATTACTGGGAATTTGCTTCTTCTAATGAAGTGGATTTTATTCCCTCAATATGTCCCAAAAGATAACCTTCTATTTGCAACATATAATCACTCATAATATTTTACAGATTTCATGTTGTAAAAAGCAATAAACATCAAAATTATAAAGCTAAAAATCTGTTTTTAAGTATTTAGTTAAATATAATTAATATTTTTTAAATAATATACTCCTAATCAGAATGTTCATACAGTACAAGACAATCTATTATTTATCTTTATATTTTTATGATAAAATTGCTCTTCCAAAAAGTAGCCTTAGGATTTAAGCATTATGAAGATTCTAAGATGCATATGACATGTATCATTCATACAGTATGTATGAGAATTTTCATGTGTAATAGTCACATGCATATCTATATACAGATAAATGTATCTTGCTAGTGTGTAAAATGTACACATACTTACATTATAGAAACAACACAATCAAACACATGAAGAGAAAGGTAGCTAATAATTTTCCTTTTTAATACACATATATCTCCATGATGAAATGTCATATTTAGTCATAATCTCTGTTGTTACTGATATAATTTTTTGAGACAGGGTCTATTTCTAGAGCCCAGGCTGGTCTCAAACTCATGTTCCTGCAACCTCAACTTCTAGAGTGCTATAGTTACACATTGTATCCCTGTACCTAACAACTGGGTTGTTTTATTTTATATTTCATATATCAAATATTTTATAATTTGATTGTACTATTCCTGGAAAGAATAGAAAGTATATTTGGCTCATATTTTTAAAAAGCCAAACTAAAAATTCAAAATTTTTAAACATCAGCTAGAACAGTGATGTCAAGGGTGGGTTGACAGAAGACTGTGGTGAGATCAGGAAAGCAGACTCTCTCTTACCCTTGGGACTCAAACAGGAGAGAAAGCTGCTTAGAAAAAAGGGACTCTTTACCCAGCTTTGGGGACCCTTTTTCTCCTGTTGGGTTGCCTCGTCAGACTAAAGTGAGGAGTTGTGCTTGGTCTTACTGTATTATATTATGCTGTATTCCCAGCATAGCAGGTGGATCTCTGTGAGTTTGAGGCCAGTCTGATCACAAGAGCTAGTTCCAGGACAGCTAGGACTGTGACACAGAGAAATCTTTTTTCAAAAAAATCATAGATACATGATAGATAGATAGATAGATAGATAGATAGATAGATAGATAGATAGATAGATGACAGATATAGATGATGATGATGATGATGATGATAGATAGATAGATAGATAGATAGATAGATAGATAGATAGATGATAGATAGATAGATAGATAGATGATAGATAGATA
>NC_022031.1:2586433-2602163 GCF_000317375.1 Microtus ochrogaster | reverse complement strand
TAGATGATAGATAGATGATGATAGATAGATAGATAGATAGATAGATAGATAGATAGATAGATAGATAGATAGATAGATAGAGATAGATGATATAGATATGAAAGTGATACATATTACTCTTCAATGCCTTAAAATCTAGCTTTTAATCTTTTATTAGATGATGATTGATATTTTCAACAAATTTATTTTTTTAAAAAACAAGATATTTCTGTTTGTGTAACTCATTAGTTCATCTAAACATAAGGAAAACTACCTCATACAGAACCTATGGTGCACACTGATTTTTAAATCTTTTTCGTATCTGCTTCTAGGTGGCTTCCTTGCAGCTCATATTCTACTGACCCTTCAGAGTGAATACTCCCCAACTTCCCACCAATCACATCTGTAATTGCCAGTAGCACCTACGGTCTACCAAGCTTGTTTCCTCAGGATTTACTCATCCATGCTGGCCCATATAAGGCTCACTACATTTTCCAATGCAACAAACTCGGCTGAAGGTATCAGATCCTCTGGAGATGCAAGGTTGTGCCTTATGGCTCACCAACTTCCTTGTATTAGACCATTCAAACACATTCAAAGGAATTTACATTTTTCCTGGTTTCTATATTATTACAACTTTTGAGTTTCTAACAATTTTTGGATACTGTTTCATTGTCACTTCAAGTGACCATTCAATATATTTCTGATTTCCATATATTTAACTTCTCTGCCTGAGAGTCTGGACTGAATTATGACATGTCTATCTACATCTTCTCTCAAGTGGTGATTTATCTAGTTGGTCCATAAAATAGTAAATATCATCTTTATACCAAGGACTGCCAATCTCTAAATGCAGCGTTATGTTTTCTATGTCAACACCAAATTCCCCATGTCTTCATTTGACACCATTTAATCACGCAAGGTAAGTTACAGTTAATAATGAAGACTGTCAATAGCCTGTTCTTATCGGATTATCTGTCCATTACTTAGTTTTTCTTATTAAGAAGATCCAAACTGGATTCTTAGTTTTTAGTGCTAATTTCCCCTCCCTTTGTTATTAGTTCATCACAATGCCCTCGTAAATTTGCCTCCTAAATAAGGATTTAGTTGTCCTATTCCAACTTCTTCCTCATTTTCTTTTTTTTTTCTGTTTCTTTTTTTTTTAATTTATTTATTTATTGAGGATTTCTGCCTCCTCCCCGCCACCGCCTCCCATTTCCCTCCCCCTCCCCCGATTAAGTCCCTCTCCCTCATCAGCTTGAAGAGCCATCAGGGTTCCCTGACCTGTGGGAAGTCCAAGGACCGCCCACCTCCATCCAGGTTTAGTAAGTTGAGCATCCAAACCGCCCAGGCCCCCCCAAAGCCAGCACGTGCAGTAGGATCAAAAACCCATTGCCCTTGTTCTTGAGTTCTCTGTAGTCCTCATTGTCCGCTATGTTCAGCAAGTCCGGTTTTATCCCATGCTTTTTCAGACTCAGGCCAGCTGGCCTTGGTGAATTCCCGAAAGAATATCCCCATTGTATCAGAATGTGGGTGTACCCCTCGCGGTCCTGAGTTCCTTGCTCATGCTCCCCCTCCTTCTGCTCCTGATTTGGACCTTGAGATTTCTGTCCGGTGCAAAATCCTATTCAACCACCCAGTACTTCTGTTTAGAGTCTAAGCAAAATAAATGAATAAATAATGGTCTTTGTCATAGCTTCTGATATCTGCTATTGCAATATTTAATCTGTGATCTTCACACCTTTCTACTACTTCAGTCTAAAAACACTAACTGTTTGGGACATATTAAACTAACCAAGAACATCTGCCTTAAGATTATTTACATGTTTTTTCCTTCCCCCTCCAAAAAATAACAGTTCCTCTACACTCTCCCTCTAGTGAACTACTACTTACTTCCTCGTCACAGAAACTTAAATAAATCACTTACTGAAAGTGATATTTTTTGGTCTCAAAACTCTATTAGATCTTTCAGTTTCTGTCCCTTAAAATTAAACTTTTTGAAATCTAAGAAATCCATGATATATCATGACATGTATGGGGTATGTGTGTGTGAGTGAATGTGTGTATGTGTATGTTATTTCCTCTATCATTTGAGCAAAGAAACACTTGAGAAAGGGCAGCTTTCTAAGAACAGCATGAAAGATACTATAGTTTAAATGAATCCTGCAAATGAGAAGATATGTAGATAATATAACTGATTTCTTTTAACATAAAGTGTGTTTATGTGCTTCTATGCCACTATAAGCCCTAAATTGCTCATTTGTAAAATTTTAAAACTGACATAAAAATAGATTAATGAGAAATGTTTAAAATTTGAAAAATGACTTCCTGGACAATTTAATGAATTTTCTATCATTAATTATAGTATCACTATGCACTGTGCCTTGCCAGAGACTCCAAACACACTCTTCAGAAGAAAAAAAAAAAAACATGAGAGTAAATCTCAGTAATCTCAGAAAATATAGACTGAGAAATATTCTTGTCATTTTCCACTAAAATGTCAAAAGTTTAGTCGAGCTTTTCGCTTTGCTTTCATGCACTTATAGGTACTTTCTTTTATTAAGTTCTAAAGAATAAAAAGTCATACATAGCACGTGATATCTTACATAAATGTATGTTTTTGATATGGGCACAGTCAATCAAGGATCTGAATGTCTCACTCCCATGGGAAATTGCAGACCCTTGGGCTAGGCGCAGAGAAATGGCAGCCTTCCCTCTTGGTCTGTGTGTGGATATTGATAGTATATGTAGAAATGCCATTTTATCTTTTCCCACTGGATGTTTATGGCCTGAAGACTGCTCCCCCACAGAAAATGACGCTACTGAGAGTAACTAAACATGGCTGCTGATCAACTGTATGTAAAATCCCTGCCTTCCTACTTAGCAATATATCTCTATACTGAGCTTCCAAGATTCTGCAACTTTTCCATCAGAGAGTCTAGTCTACTCAATTCCAAGTTTTCTGTCTGTCCCTATGTTGTTGCTGCTGTTGCTGCTGCTGTTGTTGTTACTTTTCTTCATTCTCTCACTGACCCAATAAGGTCAAGGCGCCAAGCCATACAAAAACTGGCAACTCAAAGTTTGCAAAATATATAGAAAGGTTAAAATTTAAAGAAGAAATAAAAAATTTAAAATGATACTTACACTGTTTCTTGAAAGATACAGAAACAAATATTGTACTGAAACATGAACAACTGAGACATTGAAACATTTTAATAGAAAAACGTTAAATGTAATAAGAAGATATTTAAACTAATGAGTCAAGATGTTTTGGCATGCATACATCTCAAGGAAGTATATATCACCACTACATAGTTGGGTGTTAAATGTTTATATTGTCTTTGATATAACCAAAAAGTAAACCTGGGCATTTAGACCAGTGTTATAGAGCTCACTCAGCATGCCTAAGACCATTGGGTCAATTCATAGCATGAGAATAAGGAAAACGGGGGAACACCTCACTTGCTTGATAGCTAAGATATTTTTATGATAACTAATTCTTATGATATTCTTATGATAACTATGAATTCTTATCTGTTCTGTTTTCCTGTGTGATTTGAGTAGTAACCCCTCTACTAACATTGTGGGTTTAGACATAATCATCTTTATAGCTTTAAATATTTGCAGTTATAGAAAACAGCCATGATTAAAACACACATTAACAGGAAATTCATAGGGAAATGTGCAAGAAAAATAAATGTATCTCCTTTGGATTAAATTCTACTGATTCCTACATTCTGTCTTATGATAGTATTCTGAAACTCTTATAAGATCAAACATTGCTGTTTAATGCAACCCCGTATGCACTCATGGAAGTCCTTCCCTGAGGAAGGACCGAGAAGCCCGTATATGCTCATGGAAGGCCCCCCTGAGGAAGGACGCAGAACCCCATTGCACCCTTGAAAGTCCTTCTCCGAGGAAGGATGCAGGTGCACATCTACAGTTCTCACAAAACAAATGACTTAAAAATTTGCCCAAACAAATTATCAGGAATTTTATCAAATATATTAAGTATCAGATTATGAAAGATATGACAAAATTGAATACATGTCTGAGTCTTATGAACTTTGCTGTTGTGACATATTTTCCAGTTACTATAAGCAGTGTCTCTGTGTATTAAGATTGCAGGTTCCTTAACATCCAGTAGTAGAAGCAGCCTAATCTGCTGCAAATTCTTCTCAGGAGAAGCATTACTTAAATTGCTAACCTTCATGTAAATATAAACAAACCAAATGATTTTAACAAGTACAGGAAAATATACTCTTGTAAATGCCTAAAGACACATAAAAGGCAAGGATATATTGAAGTTAAACTTAAGCTGCTCCACAAGTTTGTAATCAAATATTCAGCAAAGAAAGCCAGTAAAACTGGAAAAAAATAATTGTGCTCTTAATTTAGTCAGTTTTTTGTTTGTCTGTTTGTTTGTTTGTTTTTATTTACAGTGAGAGGAGGAAGGTGATATTTTCATGATAGACTTGCCCACTCACTTCAGGGAGCTGAGAGATCAAAGAAACTTCAAAGCCGAGAGGGAGGGCAGAAATGAAAAGGCTGCTGAGAATTCACAGCGACATTAGAAGTGGAGCAACTGCTTCCAGGGATGTACCTGGCACCCGAGGCCAGCCTGTGCAGAAGCAAGATTAAGAATTCATCACAATTCAAGATTCAATTTTCAGGTAACCAAGATAGAAAAAGACTGTGGCTTCCTATTCTACAGTGTGGTCAGTCATTTCCAGGAGGGTGGCCAATGCTCAAAACTAGAATCAAATTCAACTAGCTATGAAAACAGTTCAATCACCCAATGCAAAATGTCCCCCAACTTTCTGTTTTCTACAGATTGCTAAAAACGTTCTTTGGAGAAATTTTAAATTATAAAACCATCTCTTCCATCTTTTTTCTCCATAAAATATAGTTCTAGAGATTTTTTCTATTCATACCCTGAAAGGCAAGAAGCTATCTCTCACCTGGAGCTTGGTTAGACTTGTAAAAATGCCACATTCCACCCCAGACACAGGCATCAGTATTTAAAAATTTAAACATATTAAAAGTTCAATCTCTTTAAACATCCAAAGTATTTTTCTAAATTCAGTTTACCTAAAACATCTGAATTTTGACTAAAATACTGAAAGTCTCTAAAATACCCAAATCTGTAAAATCCCAAAGTCACTTAACTGTGGGTTCCTGAAAAATAAATAAATTTATTTACTTCCTTTTTTAAACAGAAATATCTAGTACAGATTCTCTGTGATGACCCTGAGAAATACTTCCCAGAAGATTTCACTCCAAAGATGCCGGTCTCCTTGACTCTTCAGCTCTATCTGATCAGTATTGATTGTCCCACAAAGAAAAAGTTTATTTTATTAGTTCTGATCTATTATTAATTACAATCAGTTCTTCAGCTCCAGTTGGCTAGAAACACAGATTTTTTTTTTTTTGGTTCAAATATTGGATGTCTCTGATAGAGTCATTAAGGGACACTCGACTTCCTTCCAAAACTCCACAATCCAGACTTCCATCTTCTGCACTGCTCTTGGGTTTTTTTTCCAAGGTCTCACAACAGCTAAGAAGCTCTAACATCATCGTAATTGCTCAATAAATCTTATCAAAGTGAATATTCTCTTTATCATAATGGATAGAGAATTTAAAGGTTATTGTGAAAGAAATTATAGAAAAGGATGATATGAATTGTTAACTGGGTCACTAAAACCATCTAAATTCAAGACAGGAGCAACAGTGATTTCATTCTTCCTACTACCTCGTCAGTTGTTCATTCACATAACAAATGTCTAGGACAGGTACTGTACTAACACAGATTCATCAGGTGAAAATATGTGACCAACATCTCCATCAAATAATCCTTGTTTGAGCTAGAATTTTTCCAGGCAATCTGTGAATCAAAAATAATTGAATCAATATGGCATATTTTTGTACTGATGATATTACTTCTTTTAATTTGTTCTCTTTATATAAGAGACTATTTTGTGACATAAAAGATAATGTTTATGTTTTTTAAAAAGAAGTTAAATATTTTTTAAATTTCAGAACATGTAGTACTAGTATATATCTACTATTTTTATCTAATTTATACTTAATTGTTATGCAAAATATATGAAAAATAAGAAAGTCTAAATAACTGTAATGCTTGACTTGCATTCATCATATCTAAAATATGTAATATTCCCAAATAAAAGTTTGGCATTAATACCACCCCATTGCAATCAATCCAAAGGGAACTTACTAAAGTTGCCCTTCTGTTAAAAAAAAATTAAACAATTACCAAAGACACTTAAAGGTCTAGCTGTATATAAGATTCTAAAGCCATCTTTATTGTTGTGTATGCCACATGTATGTAAGTTTTTCTACATTCAGAGTCAGGTTTGATCACATGCTTTTCAGTCCCAGTCCAACTGGCCTTGGTGAGCTCCCATTAGATCAGTCCCACTATCTCAGTGGGTGGACGCACCCCTCATGGTCCTAACTTCCTTGCTCATCTTCTCCTTCCTTCTGCTCTTCATCTGGACCTTGGGAGCTCAGTCCATTGCTCCAATGTCGGTCTCTGTCTCTATCTCCATCCATCACTGGATGATTTTTCTGATGATTCTATTGAAAAAATTTTTTAAAGAAAAACAGAAAGCAGTCTTCATTTGAAAATCGTTGTAATTATCAATTATCCTAAGTGTGTTGGTTATCTAAAGACAGAGTGTAAGGCTGTGTAAGTGTGTGTGTCACATACATTGTATGAAGGCAATGATCATTCTATTCGGTCAAATTTTACATAGAGTAGTTAGTCTATTTCATTTAGGTCTGTGAATAAGCCATGATTAATAGATCCCTTAGTATTGATCCATTCTTGTATTTATGAATGAGCCCCAGTGGCTGTGATAAATTAAGTCTTTTCAATTCAGCTGGATGTGATTTAATAATAATTAGTATTTTATCTGTGCTCATAACTTTGATAAATTTGCTTTTAGTCTTCTCTGTTAGATTTTTATAAGCCTTTCTTCTTTCTTTGCTAAAAAAAATTTAATACCCTGATAACTCCGTTTTAAAGATTTTTAAAATTAGTTTACAAAATAACTAATTTTATTCTTTTCAGTTGTAAGGAATAAGGATCTGGCTTCCAAAAGCTCTTATAATAACAATGCTATTGTGATAACTTCATGGTGACTCATTAATTTAAAAAATGATTAAATTAATGTATTTTACAAAATACATTTATTTTTATATTTTATATATGCTTCCTTTTATGTAGTTTCTATATTTTGTGACTGCCCAAAATATTTTCTACATATTTCTTATGCACAATACTTTCTCAGTCTGTGAAAACACAACAAACAAAATCAATCACCATATTTATTTGTATCTGTATCACTATTCTAGATCTGGATATAAGACTTCAGCTACGATAGTCAATGCTTACAAGGCAGAGCCTGAATAGCATGAAGAATCATGACAGCACACATACAGAGCAAGTCAAAGCAGACTGAAGAGAGGTAGCAGAGAAAGGTCTGAGGCCAGTTGTAGCCTAATTTAGATCCTGCATCACTGAGATGAAACACTCCTTGACATAGTTGTGTGTTTGATTGTATGACTATACACCGCCAGTGATTTTTTTTTTTTTTTTTTCGAGACAGGGTTTCTCTGTGGCTTTGGAGCCTGTCCTGGAACTAGTTCTTGTAGACCAGGCTAGTCTCAAACTCACAGAGATCCGCCTGCCTCTGCCTCCCGAGTGCTGGGATTAAAGGCGTGTGCCACCATTGCCCGGCGCCGCCAGTGATTTTGTCAGCAAAAATATGTCACTACAAAAAATACTGAAGGTGAACAAGCTCAAGCATTGTTTACTTTATGCAAATGAAGAATGTACCCCCACAGTACTTTCTCACTTCTTACTTTTTATATTTTCATTTCTCTATTGTTTTTCAAATCATAGTAAAGTACATATTTCATTTTCAAAGAGGCAAGATGTAAAAGAGTCATATGGATTACTGTCATGGTAGACATTTTACAGGTATTCATATCCTATTCTCTAGAACCTGTGAATATACGGTAGAATACATTAAAAAATGAAAGTTACAGGAAGGATTAGTTTGTTTCTTAATTAGCCTTAATGAGAGAAATCATACTGAGCTATAGACAAACGTAGTATACTCGGAGATGCTTGTATAAAGTTCAGGGAAGCCAAGCATGGTAGAAACAAGGCTGGGCAAGATGTGCTGGGCTGGCAATTGCCTGCTTTCAAAAACAAAGGAGGCAGAGAGCCAAGGAATGTGACAGGAGCCAGAGCCAAAGAATAAGGCATTATCATCAGTCCCCAAGAACTCTGAAAATCAATTGCCATCCCAACGCCTTGTTTAACTTTTCAAACCATCTAGCATTTCTAACATTCAAACAATCACACAGCAAGCTTTGCTACTGGACTAAGTTTGTAGAGTGAGGAAAGAACTTTGAACTCAGAGAATAATGACCAAGTTACAACTTCCCTTCTAAAACCACGTAGTCATAGTTTTAGGCACACCTGCATAGAGTATGGACTCTACAAAGGGGTGTTTGTTAACTGTCATTTTGATTTCTCACTGCTCTGATACAGTAATAAGTGAACTGCAGGGGCAACTGTGAAAAAAAACTACACGATTAATGGTAAATGCTTAGTTATTATATGATAATAGTAAAAATTTACAAAAATAAATTTTTCACTTATTATATGATCATCATGATTATATTTATTATATGTTTATGTTTTTCTCCTTTTAATTTTGTGTGATTTCCTTTTCATTTTTTCTGTATATTGATTAATTTACTTTTATTCTTATTTTTATGGAATGAAAAATTGATTTCAATAATTTAATTTATAATGTTTATAATTTCTATTTTAATAAAAAATACCTTTAAAATTTTATTTCTTTTGTACTTAATAAAGTAATAGTTATGGAATGACACTGCGGTTATTGATGAGGTTAAAATGCTTATAGAAACTTTCAACTATGTAGCAATCCATTGAAAAAATTGTATAGAATTATAACTTTTCTTTCTGTGTTTCTAGAATATTCTTGAAATAATTTTGAACATTTTTGCAAATTTTTGGCAAAGCAACATTTACTATTTAATACTTCAATTTTATAATAAATTATTTGCAATTATTTTAATAGTTTCTTCTATTTGCTTCTACTTTTCCAAGAATCACTACTGTACTGAAATCTTCTTTTGTTTCTGAAGAGAATATTTATTTAGTTATCTAAAGGTGTATTATATTTGTCTGTGTTGTAGAATATTTGTTTAACTATGTAAAGGTATGTTGCATTTGTTTATGCTGCATTTGTGTAACTATGTAAAAATGTGTTGCTGTTTAGCCTTGTCTGTCTAAGGTAGCTAATTGGTTTAATAAAAAGCTGAATGGCCAGTAGCTAGGCAGAGGAGGCATAGACAGGGATGGTGGGCAGAAAGAAAAGGGGAGACATCCAGCCATAGCCCAGCCAACTGGGGGCACAGACAGATACGGAGGACACAGGTAAGCATGATCGGTATGGAAATGAGGTAAATGAGCCTCAGGGCAGCATATAGATTAGTATAATTGGGTTAATTTAAGTTTAAAAGAAAAGCCAAAGGAAACAAGCCTAAACTAAGGCAGAGCATTCATAATTCATAATAAGTCTCTGTGTCTTTAATTAGGAACTGGTAGCAGAACAAGAGAGCTGCTAACTACATTAGTCACTATACATGAGGCATATATTTCTACATACAGCCTGAGAAAGCTCATTAAGTAGAAGCAACATGTTAAGTGAAAATGTCTGCCATAGAGCAAGCACAGACTTCCTAGATCTGGGGCAGTTAAATGCAGCTCCCAGTTAAACTCAGCTTTTAGCCAGGCCAGTAGGGCATAAAGCTTGGCCCTTCCAGACTGTAGTGGGCTGGAGACAGACTCTAGCCCAAAGCTGCACAGCTAGTTTAAGATTTAGCTGATGAAGTCAAAGAACTCTACACTCTACAGGTACACAGTAAAACAGGTCCAGACAAAAAAGGAAAAATAAAAAACTTTAAATCCTTGACAGTGTGTAAAAAAATGTACATAAGCATTTAAGAAAGAAAATGTGTATAACAATCTTAGGAAAAATAAAGTTTAAAAATAACAGTCTTTAAAGACAGAGCAAAATAACATAAATAAAAAAGCCATGTAGAGATGGAAAACGCTCAGGAATTCTGGATCCTGTATGGTGTTTTTTTTTTTTTTGAATGACAGCTGCTGAGAGACACTGGATTGTAAACGGGACTGCTGAATTAAACAAGACTAGATACTTTGGGGATGTCTTAATTTTAAAACGGAATTTACAAAATGTATTGCACTGTGGGAGACATTATGCTTTTTCCCCCCATAGGAAATGAAAGTCTGTGAAATACTTCAAGGTTAATAGAAGTAAGGTTTGACTGGGGAAGACCCTTTGAAAATCTTGATTACAAATGCAAAGAAATAAACCAAGAAAAACTAAAAGACAGATGATGTATATACTGTCCCCTCAGAGACTGGACAACAATTATTATAGCTAGTTTTTTTAGGACTTGACCATTTTCTAATTTTTTTCATGGTACCCTGGGGATGCTATTGCTCCAGGCAACAGGAAGCAGTCTAGAGAACACAAAGCTAACATTTCCAAGAGATAGGGTGGGTGGTTTTTAGTCATTCCATGAGTTATAGATATTTGTCATCATTTAGTAGTAATATAGAGATATATGATAAAAAAGACAACTATTAACCTCAAATATTTTACCTTGGAATGGATGTTTTATATTGATACAAATTTAAAGTTACTTTTTTTGTACTGTATGTATCTTTCTATTCTTGTGTGGGGTCACTGTGCTTATATAATGTATAATTAAGAAAATATATATAATGTATAATTAAGAAAATATATAATTAAGAAAATACATAATGTGTAATTAAGAAAATATATAATGTATAATTAAGTCATTGGCAATAATCAAACTTGTAGGCATACTAGGTATATTTTCAAGTTTAATCAGAACTATTTTTGATAGGTGATCTTCAATTCTTCAGAGACCTACAGCACATGGCATTTAAGATATTTCATAACCTAAAGATTTTCATAACAGTGAGACATATCTGCTCTCAGCAGAACCAATCTACTTCATAAAAAGATGATGGGAATCAAAGAGCCTCCGTATGGAGTTTGCTTTCATTCTGGCAAAGTTAGCCGTTTGGGAAAGAAAACTGTTCTTACCACAATGGCTGATAGTATACTGTAGAAAACGTACAAGCAGGACACAAAGGATAAAGACAGTCAAATTTTGCCAACACAAGGTGGAACATTACTTAAAAATCACTACTGAATAAAAGGTCTGCCAGAAATTCTAGGCCTGATATTCTAAGCCTGTAGGCCGAAGATAGACATCCCAACATTGTAGAGGAACCTTGGGTGATTGTCCAGGCAGCCACATGTCTCTTTAATTTGTATAGTTTTGGAAGTGGCTTGCACTGTACTTTCTGTTTACTCAAGTAATATTATAACCTCCTAGGGTCTTTGATGAAATTGAAGAGTAGGTAGTTATAGTTTTCCTTAGTTATAATGGAAGGTAAATTAGATACAAAAGTTTGGACTCACCAAGATAAGATGAATAATGAAGTAATATTTCTGAATTTACCAAATACAAATGAACTGGATATTGTAAATGTAATTCTTACATGGTAATTGCTCATGTTGTACATAGTTTCACTAAATTAAGGAAAAACTTTTCCATTTTATTTAGACAAAAGGGGTAAATGATGCAGAATACAAAATTTTTTTAACTGTGTAAAGATATGCTACATTTGTTTATGCTGCGGAATATTTGTTTGGCTGTATAAGATGTGTTGCTTTTGTTTATGCTGCATTTTTTAACTATGTAATGATGTGTTACCTTGCCCGCCTTAGGAACCTGATTGGTATAAAAAAAAGGGGGGGTGGCCAATAGCTACATAGAGGAGAAACAGGCAGGGTTGTGCGTGGGCAGAAAGAAAGGGAGGCCAGCAAGCCCATTATGGAGGAAGGAGAAAAGCAAGGAGCACACTACATAGATGAGGTAAATAAGCCTCAGGGTAGCACATAGATCAAAAGAAATGGATTGATTTAAGGAAAACATTATGGATTAGGACTCGAGTATCATGAATTATATCAATGAGTAAGTTTGAGACAGGTACAGGTTTATGGCATTTCTGTTTTTACTCTTACTTATTATCAACCACCTTTTATCCACTGTTTTTGGAACATGGAGTGCCAGATAGTTTCAAAGGGAGACCACTGTCCTCAGTTTTCCTTTAAAAGCAAACATTCTTCCCTGAAGCATGCAGGTAGTCTCTCAGTTGCTGCCTGGTACAGATTCTGGATCTTCAACAACAGTGAGAAAGAACAATGAGAAAACAGAATGTATTTCCATTGCCCATCACGTATGAAGGGAATTGAGTTGGCTCACCTGAAATATGCCATATTTAGTTCATCTATCAAAGACTTATCTCAATAAATCCCTGCATCAGCTCTTCTGATTCTTTTTCTATCCTGTGCAAATAGGTTGACATTTTTCAAGGAGATGCAGAAACAGCCCCATAAGGCCTACTGTGTAGATATCTTACTAAGTCATATCAGAGTCTTAAAGTTTGAATAGACATTATATGGGCATTAAAGTATCATTTCTGAAGTACACCTATGGGTTGTCATATTTATTCTTTGAGAATTTGATAAATGTATACAATTAAATACTTTAATATCTACCATCCTCCAACTTTTATATAATTTCTTCAACATATTCCCTTTTTTGCCTTTATCATTTTTTAAATATTTAGATTTATCTGTTTTGTGTTATGTGTGAATGCCGTGCCTTCCTCAATGTATGTTTACCACATGCTTGCTTGCAGTAAAAGCCAGAAGAGGGCAGAAGATCTCCTGGAACTGGAGTTATGGATGGTATGAGCTGCCATGTGAGTGCTGAGAGCTGAACCCAGGTCTTATGCAAGAGCATCAAGCATCTCTGAGCCATGTCTTCAAATCCAAACATTTTATTTTTAACTAAATGTATATGTGTCTGCCAAAGTATCTGGTTTATCATGTAACAACAGCACCTACAGAGTCCAGAATAAAGGCCTTGGGTTGCCTGGACCTAGAGTTACAGGGAGTTTTGAGACACCACTTTGAATGCTGAGTACAGAGTATTAGGTTTTCAGTAGAGGGAGTATACGTTCTTTAGTACTGAGCCATCACTGCTCTGCCTCTCCAGCTCCTCTTCTCTCCTTTAAATAGCTAGCTGTCTATCATTGCTTCCCCTATGGCATGGGGCCATCTGCTGGAGTACATCTCCATTCCAAATTTGTATTCTACTTTTGCTTCCCATGAAGTAGTAAATAATCAACATGGCCAGAATAGATCAGACTTGTCCTTGAATACAAAGTTCTGGGAACATCTTTGCTCTTAAAAGCAATATTTTTCTTTTATCTCATCTTAGTTCAAAATATATACAAAACACTAACAAAGTAACACTTTTACTCTGTAAAAACTATAAATAATGATGATATACTTAAACTAATCCACAAATTTCAGGGGAAAATCCAATATTAATAAGCTTATCTTTCTGTTGTACAAAGAAATGGTTGACTAGATAGATAGATTTATGTATATAACCTATTATTCTTACTTTTGTTCTTATGCCAATAGTAAAAGAACATTTGGTCCTCTAGGGGAAATGTGCTGTTATTTTAATTTGTGATTTTAGCAGGAAATTGTCTGTATTCTACAGTGCTCCACTGCCATCAAATACATCATTATTTGATTTCTGCCTCATTAAGATGACTAGTCTTGTTTATAGCAAGTCCAACTCAGAGCAGAGCCACAGAGAGTGCAGGACATAGTAACAAGTAACCATGGAAACCGAAGTTCATACATGTTTGCACAGAATGGAGGAGCTCACCTCGAGGTAGAATTTCATTTAAATTAAATCGTATGATTGCTTTATAAGTTCAGACTCTAAAGAGTTCCAAAACATTCCTTGTGCCAATAGGTTATCTGTAAGCTTCAAGAACCATGTTTTCTATCAGAGAAGTGGTGAAATTTTATGGATTGTTTTCAAGATTTTACAAATAAGAAATAGGCAAGTTCAAAGTACTGCTTGTCAAGGTGTAAAGGAAAGGCTCATCACATGCTGATGTGCTGGAGAAGATGATCCTGAAAAAAAGCAAAGCCAGCATTCCTGGAATGAAGGACCTTTACGTTCAGATGGAATCACTAATGTGTTTGTGCACCTCCTTCTAAAGGACAGTAGTGGCCACCACAGAGGAGATTTTTGAGTAATTTAGACACAAATACTGCCTTGCTATCTGTATACATGATAAACATATCAGTAGTGCATTTATAAAATTAAACCCATCAGTGTGAACAAAAAATACTTAGGTAAACAAGCTGTTTCTAGACAGGTTCTTTGAAGAGCTTTAGAAGGCAGTGGAAGCTGAGAAGGGCAGTGAGCTGAGCACAGAGCATTGTTAATTTGTAGATTCTAACATATTGCTAAATCTAGAGAGTCCTTTCAGTTCCCTTTATTGACAGTCTAAAAAAGAAGGTGGGTTATCTGTTTTCCTACATTTTTTTTCTCTGAAAGGCACTGACATGTTTTGGTTGTTATAATTATTGTTGGCTAAAACTGCTTCTCAGCCTGAAAGTAACCTTGTTAAAGATCTTAGGGAGAGATCTAACAATAGACCCACGCCAAGGACCAGTAATGAATGAGTCTTCCTAAGGTGCTTACGTGACTCTGAAGAATAAGTGAGGACACAAGGACCAGCCACTGCAGAGGCCTTTGACTTTCATTTCCCCAATCATTTTCTGTATGCTTCCCAGATAGGTTTGGCTGAGCTGTAGGAATCTAATCCACCACTCACTGTCACAGATGATCTCTTGGCTGAAATTCTCATGACAAGATAACAACAACTTTGGCATTGTGAGATTCTTGTTACAGGTCCCATTTAGAGTCATCCAACAAGATGTTTGGAATACTCTTTCTGATAGTATGTAGAAAGGATAAAGAACAATGAGATTCTGGTCCTTACAGATCTTAAAGTATAGTTCCTTAATCACTTAAGCAAAGCAACTAAGTAACACTGTGTAAGTGAGGTGAGAAAAACATAAAGTAGAGATTCAAAGACAGAAAAGAGAAACGTAAGTGTTCATTTGGAAAGCTGAAATGCCCCCATATGTCTATAATTTGTGGCATTAAATTGGGGGATACAGAGCCTGGATGGATGAAGCGGTTACTAGGAACAGGCCTTTGATGCTTAGCCCATCCTGCTTCCCACCTAATATCTATACTTCCTGGTTAGCAGCCACATGAACAAGTGATCCCCTCAAGTTCCCACTACCCTGCATGCCCTACCATACAAATCCCTCTGAAGCCAGAAGTCAAACAATTCTTGCCTCCTTTGTTGTTTCTGTTGAGTATATTTTGGCCAGAGTGATTCAGAAGGAAGAATATGAAAACACAGGATAGAAAAACTGGAGAACACTTAAAGAAGATAGAAACTGAAATAACTTTTTACAAGTAAAATTACAAAAAGCAAAGCATATTTATTTTCTTGGTGTCATAATGTACATTTTTAAAGAGTACTTTTGACATAGAAATTCAAAATCTGGGCACCTGGAAGCCCCTCTAGGTCCAAGTCTCTTCCCAACCCTAAGATGGCTCCCTTAATTAAGATATGTGCTTCCCTGCTCCCCTATCCAACCTTCCT
>NC_022031.1:2573888-2585568 GCF_000317375.1 Microtus ochrogaster | reverse complement strand
GGGGGGAGGGCGGGAGGAGTGGGAGGCTGGGAGGAGGCAGAAATTTTTTTTCTCAATAAAAATAAAAAAGAAAATAGGAAATACGAATCTAAAAATAACTAATAAAGAGATTGCATCAGTAGCCAAATAAATAATTAAATAAGCCCCCCCCCAAAAAAAAAGAAAAAAAAAGAAATTCAAAATCTGTATCCACTGATATTTCACAGAGGATTTCAGAAACTTAACTTGGGATTTCATGCAAACAGAAGCAGATGTTAACACAATTATTTTCTTGTTATATTGATGTTTATGCAGTGCTTGCCTAACAATTGAATACTTTAATATTTTGTGCCCAGAATTGTTTTCCAAAGTAAGACAATGAGAACAGGGACGTAAATATGCTGGAAAAGTGTGATGAGGCATCTCAGTGCTCTGCTGCTACTACTTTTCTGAGTACTGAACTCCAAGAATAGTTACACTTTTAAATACTCCTTTTATTGTTAATATCTCACAGTAGAGAGCTGCTAATTAGGCATTCTTTGTCACCTTGTACTTCTTTGAATAAAGCAAGAAGACCAAAATTAGACTTCGTTGTCTTGGCAAAACCAACATCAGAGCAGTAAATTTCAGTTTTCACTGAGTTCTCGCTGAACTTCAGAATATTTTGGACAATTACCATTTTATTCAATTCTTTGAACGATATCTCTTTTGGAAATATATGTGTTCTTTCTGAGATATTATTCACTGCACAATAAATTAAAACCAGTCATATTAGATTGTATTTCTCCATTAAAATTTGTCATTATTGACAGGCGGTGGTGGCACACGCCTTTAATCCTTTAATCCCAGCACTTGGGAGGCAGAGGCAGGCGGATCTCTGTGAATTCGAGACCAGCCTGGTTTACAAGAGCTAGTTCTAGGGCAGGCTCCAAAACCACAGAGAAACCCTGTCTCGAAAAAAAAAAAAAAAAAAAAAAAAAAAAGATTGTCATTATTGTTCTTAATTTTTACCAAGTCACATAGTCTGCATAGTCTGTTTTCTGAATTAATAGATTCTGTGTTCATGTTTATGAGCTACAAAACTTACCCGATATTAATAACAATTGAGTTGCTACTGCACCCAAACATTTTCACATTTCAGATTAGATAAAATAAACAGATACATATAGATCCACACGTTATTTGTAGGTTATACTGTAAGCTCAACACATTGTTCTAATGCGTTTGGTATGGCTTGTCTCTGGGATTTCTGTGAATCTCTTTTTTGTTTTGTTTCTGTTTTTCATCTTCATTACACAAAGAAGTTTAGGAACAAACGAGGCAGTAGCACAGAAGAACTCTGGAGGACGTCTTCCTAGAAAGAACAGTTTGCAGTTCACTATAGTCTCTTTGTGCTCCCTCACGTCTACAGACCTCTTCACTGCTGGGAGAATGACGACGAACCTGAAGTTTATACCTGCCTGGGTCTAAGCCTTGATGCCACCCTTCACACTCATTGCTCCTGAGCTGTGCATACCTTGTATCCGATGTTGCAAAAGTGTCACAAAAAACCAGGTCACCATGTTAGCTATTAGACTTTTGTATTTATAGTTATATTTATATGAAAATAGCTATGTATGCGTTGATATTAAAACACACAGTAAGTTAAATCACTGAATAATTAATAAAAAATTTGACTTCAAATACTACAAGAACAAATTCTACAGCAAATCCAGAAGACTTTTATAAAATCCTTTGAAGGTCTAAAATAAAATTTGCATTTGCTCTGCTGATTTGTGCTTCTTTCAGCTGTAAAAGCTTCAAATGTTGCCTGTCATTTTGCTATAACTGCTTTTTGAAATGCCTCTATTCACAACATTGGCTGATCTTCATTAATAAGCTGCCCTTGATGCTTAAATTAATCTGAATTCATTTTTCTATACATATGTTGATTTATAAATCATTTTAAGTTTGGAGCTCAAATTTAATAACCATAAATTAGCCAAGATTATGTTAATTTCTAAATAAGATAATCTGATGAAGACACAAAAGCTTTTCAAACATAATCAACTATCTTTCAAGAATTTAGTTTGAGTTATAAAATCTTTTAAGGAAAAATATTAATTCTACTCTGAGCTGTCATACAACTTCCTTATAAAAATGGCAAAAATGAATAAACAGCTCTTACTGTGCAAACTCCTTCAGAAATACCAAAATATATAAAGAACTCAAGAAATTGGTCATCAAAAAAACAAATAATCCAATAGAAAAAATGGAGTACAGAACTAAACAGAGAACTCTCAACAGAGGAATCTAAAATTGCTGAAAGAGACTTAAGGAAATGCTTAACATCCTTAGCCATCAATGAAATGCAAATCAAAACAATTCTGATATTCCATCTTACACCTGTAAAAATGGCCAAGATCAAAACACTGATGGCAATTTCTGCTGGAGAGAATGTAGGGTAAAAGGAACACTCCTCCATTGCTGGTAGAAGTGCAAAATGGTACAGCTGCTTTGAATATCAGTATGGTAATTTCCCAGAAAATTAGGAAACAATCTTCCTCAAGACACAGCAATATCAATTTTGGGTGTATACCCAAAGAACGGATGCTCAATTGTACAAGTACATGTGCTCAATTATGTTCATAGAAGCATTGTTTGTCATAGCCAGAACCTAGAAACAACTTAAATGCCTCTTGACCAAAGAATGGATAAAGAAAATGTGGTACATTTACAGAATGCACTACAACACAGCAGAAAAAAAAAAAAACGACAACCTGAAATTTGCAGACAAATGGATGGATTTAGAAAACATCATATTGAGTGAGGTATCCCAGACCCAGAAAAACAAATATCATATGTACTCACTCATAAGTGGCTTTTAGAGATAATACAAAGAAAACCAGCCTACAATTCACAATCCCAGAGAACCTAGACAACAAAGAGGACCCTAAGCAAGACATACATGGATCTAACGTACATGAGAAGTAGAAAAAGACAAGATCTCCTGATAAATTGGGAGCATGGGGACTATGAGAGAGGGTTGAAAAGGAGAGAAGAGTCAGGGAGAGGAGCAGAGAAAAATGTTTAAATTAATAAAATCAATTTAAAAAATCATAAAAAAGATGCCAGCCCACTTGGGTATGGCCTCTCGCATGCTCTCTCTCCCTGCTTCTGGGTTCAGTTCCTGTTCCCCATCTGTGCAGAGGACTGGAATCTGAGAATCTACTCCTAAGTAAATAACCTTTTATTATACTCAATTCTGAGCTACTGTGGGACTACTTTTTAGCATCCATCTTCAAACTCTTATCTTGGAATTGAGAAAAATCTACAATGTAGGGTAAGTCCTTGCAAAGAAAGATTAAAATGACCCAGAAAAATGGCCCAGCTTTGTTATAGATGAGGATTTATCAAACAGTGCAAAGAAAATGACCAATGTCAATACAGCTGTTCTTTTATTTATGATAGCTCAACTTAATATTTATTTTATATTATGATGCAAAATTGATGCTTTTTCTCTAAAATCTGAATTTGTAACTTTAATATGTTACCTCTTCCTGGGCTAGTGACAAGAGCCATCCTCTCTGGAAACATTAGATATGCAGCCACACACTGGCCCACATCAGGTAAATGACAAGCATTGCACTATGTTCTGTACTGCTAAGCCCAGGGCAGGTTCCCTGCATGCTTCCAGTACATGTTTCGGTGATGCTGCTATCATGTGATGAGTGACGAAACTATGGTCTTGTGTATCAGAAGCTCCTCAGACCCATCTTGCTGCTATTGAAAGAAAGAAAGGAGTTGTGAGGAACTTGACCACTGTCTTAAGTTTAGAGTTAAAAAAATTTTCCTAAGGAACAAGCTGTGGAGGGTTGGGTTCCCTCCCTTCTCTCCCCACTATTCTGTCTTACCAACTCTAACTTACAGAACCAAATCCAGCTCTTTTGCTGTCTCATTGACTAAAGAAAGGAACTGAGATGCCCGCTGACTTCACCACCTTTCCCTTTTCTCTTCTCATTTCAACCATGCCATTTGCCTCCAAGAACCAGCATTTGACCATGAAGCTTAAGGCTGACAGGGAGAGCGAACGGTGGAATGTTGAAGCAGACAGTCTTTTGTTGCTGCTGTTAATTGGATTTGTCATTGTTTCTTTCTATTCTTCGGGAAACTTCTCTCTCATTGTAGCTTTGAGGGGGGTTTTTAATAGCAAACAATTTTCAACAATGGGGGATTTGTAATTATATCAGTAAAAATAAGATAAGAACTTCCTTGAAATGGAGTATTTTTAAAAAATATCTTCTCTTCACATTTTATTCTCAGAGGATCAGAACATGTCTTAAGTTTGTAGCATACAAACTTTTAAAACATTATTTTTTTGGTTTGGGGAGTGGGGTGGTTGGAGGGGAGGGAGTGGGAACTGAGATTCGTATGTAAAATTTAAAAATGATAGTTTGGTTTACTTTTAAAAGAATTAAATTAAAAGACATCATTTTTATTTAATATGTATAGGTGTTTTGCCTACATGACTATCTGTGTACCAGATGGTGTTGTGCCAGGGAATCCAAAGAAGGTGTCAGATCCTCTGGAACAGGAGTTACAGAGGGCTATAAGCTGTCCTGTGTCCTGTGAAACTGGAAACTGAGCCTGTGTCTTCTGGAAGAGCAATAAGTGTTCATATCTGCTCAGCCATCTCTCCAGCCCAGCAGACAACTTCAGATTCCTACTTCAAATGTCAGTGGTGAGCTGACTGTTTCCTTAGATACTTCCATTATGTTCAAGGAAGGAGAATAACTTAGTAATTGATGAAAACAGCACAAACTGAAACAAGAGGGAAGAGAATGACTTATCCACTGATAGTCATCTATTGTTACTTAACTATTCTAATTTTCAGGATTGTTTTCTTCCACATACTTTCTTTGATATCGGTAGTAACTGTTAGTTATATTTACATGTTAAAGACAACTTCAGTTATAGGTTTCTGGGGCTGCGACAGCCCCAGGAAGCCTTGTGTCATAGCAATTCATATCTGTTTTATATTTGTCTCTGTCTCCAAATCTCTTATCTCCTGCTTACTGCTAGGAGCTCCTGATCACAGCTCGATGACTGTGAGATAATTTCTTTATTTCCCAGATGCTCTGCTTGGCATGGAATGAGACATAGATGGGAAGCTACATCCCAGCTCCTGCAAACCTTTCCAGATGGTTGCTTTGAGCCCTTACTCGAGGAGGTCATTCCGAAAGCTGCCATGCTCCTTCCTTATGCATTAACTCACTCAGGAGTTCTCTGTTCACAGCATAATAAGGCAGGGAAAAAAAATAACATTTTAAGTTTTTAAATGTTTTTCTATGCAAAAAAATGTATAGAATTCTGTTTTTAAGTGTGTGTGTGTGTGTGTGTAAATAGCAGTGAGCGTGTGTGCATGTGTGGGGTGGCATGTGAAAGTCAGAGGTTGAGTTTTGTATTTTCTGTTTTCATTCTCCAAGATGTTTCCCAGTATATTATGCTTTATATGGTTTAATTTGTTATCATATTTTTATTAATTTTTTTACTGAAAATAAAAGTTTTTTCTTCCTAAAATATATCCTGATTGCAATTTCCCTTTCCTCTACTCCTCCCAGTTCCTCCTTATTTCTCATCCTGTTCTGATTCAACCCACTTTCTGTCTCTTATTAGAAAATGAACAAACTTCAAAGGGACAATGACAAAGTAAAATAGCCAAGTGGTGGTGGCACAAGCTTTTAATCCCAGCACTTGGGAAGCAGAGGCAGGCAGATTCCTGTGAGTTCAAAGCCAGCCTGTTCTACTGATTGAGTTCCAAGATGGCCAGAGCTGTTACACAGAGAAACCTTGTCTCTAATAATAAAAACATAAAATGAGATATAATAAGAAGAAACAAAAACTAACAATCATAATAGGAAAAAAACAAAAATACAGAAGGGAAAGAGCCTAAGAAAAGGCACAAGAAACAGACATTGCTAGAGAAACCTACTAATTTACATACTAAAGAATCTCATAAAGACACTAAATTGGAGCCATAATATATATCCAAAGAATCTGTAAGGTATATATACATATATAATGCTGGTATGTGATGTATGTTGATATATACAATATATTATATATTATATTAAATACATTGTATATTATATATTGTGTAGTATTTTAATGTTAAAATATTATATAATAAAATATTGAAGATAAAATAAAATTTTAAGAAATGAATATATTTATATTTTATTATATTAATTAAATTATTTTTCCAGTTAGATCAGTTTTGCCTCCCTTCCTCCCTCCCTCCTCTCCTCAAAGCTACTCCTCCCAACATCCACTCCTACCTTTGACCCCACTCCTTCCACTTTTCCCTTCTCTTCAGAAAAGGGCAGACTTCCCTTATATTTCATTTGGCCATGAAATATCAAGTTGCAGTAAAACTACATACTTTCTTTCCTAATATCCACTTAGGATACATATTATGTTTGTCTTTCTCTGAAACACATCTTGTGGTCAGACAAAATTCTTTATGTTGGTGCCCCTTCCCTATGTCAGGACCTGAATCTAGGCTTCAGAGGGACCTCAGAAACATTTTTAATTGCATTATTTGTTTAATTAATATTTAATTTTTTTAGTTTTTTCTATATTTTGGATATTAACCCTCTATCTGATGTGGAGTTGGTGATAATCTTTTCCCATTCTGTAGGCTGCCATTTTGTCCTATTGATGGAACCCTTTGCCTTACAGAAGCTTTTCAATTTTATGAAGTCCCATTTATTGTTAATTTCAGTGCCTGCACAACTGGTATTCTATTCAGGAAGCTGGCTCCTGTACAAATGCATTCAAGGCTGTTTCCCACTTTCTTATCTATCCGGTTAAGTGTATCTTGTTTAATGTTGAAGTTTTTGATCCATGTGGACTTGAATTTTGTGCAGTATGATAGATATGAATCTATTTGAACTCTTCTACAAGTTGACATCCGATTAGACCAGCACTATTTGTTGAAGATTCTTTCTTTTCTGCATTGTATATTTCTGGCTTCTTTATCAAAAGTCAGGTGTACATATGTATGAGGATTTATGTCTGGGTCTTTAATTTGGTTCCATTGTTCAACCTGTCTGTTTTTATACCAATACCATATGGCTTTTATTACTACAGCTCTGTAGTACAGCTTGAAATCAATGATGGTGATACTTCCAGGAGTTCTTTTATTGTACAGCATTGTTTGAGCCATGCCGGTTCTTTGTTTCTCCATATGAAGTTGAGTATTATACTTTCGAGGCCTACAAAAAATTATGTGAGAATTTTGATAGCAATTGCATGGAATCTGTAAATTACTTTTGATAAGATTGCCATTTTTACTATGTTAATCCTACCAACCCATGAGCATGGGAGATGCTTTCCATCTTCTGATGTCTTCTATTTCTTTCTTCAAAGACTTAAAGTTTTGTTATACAGGTCTTTCATTTGATTGGTTAGAGCTGCACCAAGATATTTTATGTTGTTTGTGTCTATTGTAAAGAGTTTTGTTTTCATAATTTCTAGCCCACTTTTCATTTGTATACAGGAGGGCTACTGATTTTTTTTTAAGTTTATTTTGTACTTACCCACTTCCCTAAAGATGTTTATCAGCTGTAAAAGTTCCCTGGTGCAATTGTTTCTGTCCTTTCCCTGTTTTCAGTCTCTTGCCTGAGATTGGGGGAGGGGAGGGATTTGATGAAGACATCCCCTTAAGGACCAAGTGTTCTAAAGTCTCTCGCTCTCTACATGTTGTCTGGCTGTAGATCTCTGTATTTATTCCCATTTGCTTCAGAAGGAAGCTTCTCTGGCACTACCAGACATCATTAGGTGTCATTTTATTGTTACTTTCATTTAGCAGAAGAGTAGTGTTTGTTTTTACATGAGATCCCTGGGGCTTTTAGGTCAGATTTTCAGTGTGACACTCATGGAGTGTCAGGTATGGGTTCCATCTCTTCTTGCAGTAGCATATCATTAGGCAAAGTACCATTGTAGAGCAAAGGTGTAAGAGGACAGCCTAAAGTAGCTCTGGTTTGTACTTCTCTAATGGCTAAGGATGCTGAACATTGAAGTGTTTCTCAGCAATTTGACTTTCCTCTTTGGAGAAATATCTGTGTATCAATGTAACATTTTAAATCAAATTGTTTGTTTTCTTGACATAAAATGTTTTGTTTTGTTTGTTATTTAAATGTTTTGGATATTAGCACTCTATCTGCTGTGTAGTTAAAAAGAAAATTCCCATTCTGTATGCTGCCACTTCGTGCAAATGACAGTGTTCTTGGCTAGGCAGAAACTTTTCAGTTTCATGAGGTCCTATTTATCAATTGTTGATTATAGTGCTTATGCTAATGGTGTTCTGTTAGGAAAGTTTTTTCCTGTGCCAATGAGTTCAAGGCTACCCCCAATTTTCTCCTCTAAAAGATTCAGTGTCTCTGGATTATGTTAAGGTCTTTGATCTACTTGAAGTTGAATTTTAGGCATGGTGACAAGATATTTGAATTCTTCTACATACAGCCATCTAGTTTTACCTGTAATATTTATTGAAGATTCTGTCTTTTGTTCAGTATATATTTCTGGTTTCTTGTTAAAAAAAAAAAGACTGGTATGCAAAGGTCTGTGGACTTATGATCAGTTCTTCAATTGCAATTCATTGATTGATGGGTCTGTTTTCGTGTCAATCCCATGCTGCTTTTATTACTATAGTGCTATAAGACATTTTAGATGCTAATACCGTGAGAAGTTCTCCTGCTATTCAATATTGTTTAGCTATCCTGGCATTTTATGTTTCAATGTTTGTGAAGAATTGGATCACAGTTTTAATAAGGATTGAATTGAATCTGAAGATTGTTTTTTGTAGGATGGCCATTTTTACTATATTAATCCTACTAATTCATGGGCATGGAAGATTTTTTTCTTTTTTTTTTCCTCTTTTGACAACTACTTCAATTTTTCTTCAAAGTCTTCTTTTAATCATACAAGATTTTCACTTACTTAGTTATAGTTACTCCAGGATATTTTATATTGTTTGAGGCTATGGTCAAAAGTGTTATTTTCCTGTTTTCTTTCTCAGTCCATTTGTTATTTCTATGTTGGAAGGGTACTGACATTTGTGAGTTAATTTTATATCCAGCTACATCACAGAAAGTGATTACCTACTATAGGTGTGCCCAGTAGAAATTTTAGGGTTACTTATTATATCATCTTCAAATAAGGTCATTTGTACTTTTTCCTTTCTACTTATACTCCACATGTCTCCTTCAGTTGTCTTATTGTTCTAGCTATTACTTCAAGTTCTGTATTGAACAGCTTTGGAGAATGCAAACAACTTGTCCTTATCCTGATTTTAGTGGAAATGATTTGAGTTTTCCTCACTTTAAGTTGATATTGGTTTTGAATTTGTTGCAAACTGCCTTTATTTTGTTTCATTATGTTCCTTTTATCTCTAATTTCTGTAGGACTTTTATCATGAAGGCAGTGGATTTGATTAAAGGCCATTTCTGTATCTAGTGATATGATCATGTGGTTTTTGCCTTTCAGTTTGTTTATATGGCGGATTATGTTTAAAGGTTTACATGTATGTATGGAGCCATTCCTTTTTCTTTTGGATGAAGCCTACTTTAATATGATGCATGATCTTTGATATGTTCTTAGATTCTGTTTCCAAATATTTTATTGAGAATCTTTGCATCTTGATGGAGGAAGGTCATTGGTTAATTAATAAAGAAATTGCTTGGCCCTGATAGGTTAGAACATAGGTGGGCGGAGTAAACAGAACAGAATGCTGGGAGGAAGAGGAAGTGAGCTCAGAGGCCATGTTCCCCTCTCCTGGGGAGACTTGATGAAGCTCTGACCCAGGATGGATGTAGGCTAGAATCTTCCCAGTAAGCGCACCTTGGGGTGCTACACACATTATTAGAAATGGGCTAGTCCAGGTGAGTGAGTTAGCCGAGAAGAGGCTAGATATAATGGGCCAAGCAGTGTTTAAAAGAATACAATTTGTGTTTTGTTATTTCGGGGCATAAGCTAGCCAGGCAGCCAGGAGCCGGGCTGTGGGAAGAGGCCCACAGCTCTTACTTCAGCGTCTAAGTTCATAATTATGGGTAATTGGTCAGTAATTCTCATTTATTTTGATATTTATGTCATTTAAGTATCTGGATAAATGTGGACTCTTAAAACTAACTGCGCATGCTCCTTTTTTTGTATATTGTGGACTAATTTGAGTAGTTCTGGCATTAACTCTTCTTTGAAAGTCTGACAGAATTCTATGCAGAAAACTGTCTGGCCCTGAGCATTGTTATATTTGGTTGGGAGATTTTATTGATTGTTTCTGTTTCACTAGGGATGATAGCTTTGTTTAAAGTGCTTATCTTGGCTTAACTTTGGTTAGTGTGTGCATCAAAAAAAAATATCATACTTTTCTTTTTGATTTTCCAATTCATTGGAGCACAGGTTGTTAAAGTATATCCTTTTGATTTCCCCAGTGTCTATTGCTGTGTCCCCATTTGCATTTTTAATTTTGTTAATTTGGACATAGTCTCTCCCTCCACCTTTTACTTAATTTGGATTAAGTTTTGTCAGTCTTACTGGTTTTTTTAAAAAGACAAACAAAAAAACAACTTGATTCATTGACTCCTTATATTGCCCTCTTGGTTTCAGTTTATTGATATTCATCCTGGGTATGATTCTTTCATGCCTTTTACTCCTTTGAGTGTGATTTCTTTTTTTTTTTCTAGAGACTTCAGATGCTGTAAGTTTTTTTAAGTTTTATTTATTTATTTATTGTTTTCTTTTTTTTAATTGAGAAAAGGAAAAAAAATGTTTCCCCCTCCTCCCAGCTTCCCATTTCGCTCCCCCTCCTCCCACCCTTCTCCCTCTCCCTCCACTCCTCTCCCCCTCCCTCTCCAGTCCAAAGAGCAGTCAAGGTTCCTTGCCCTGAGGAAAGTCCAAGGTCCTCCCCCCTCCGTCCATGTCTAAGAAGGTGAACATCCAAACTGGCTAGGCTCCCACAAAGCCAGAACATGAAGTAGGATCAAAACCCCGTGCCATTGTCCTTGGCTTCTCATCATCCCTCATTGTTCGCCATGTTCAGAGAGTCCAGTTATATCCTAATTAACCCAATTAAAAAATGGGAAGTAGACAAAATTGCAGGGGAGAAAATTGGGATCTTGGGGGTGGGGTGGGATGGGGGTAAGAGGAGATGGAGAGAGAAAAGTGAGAAGGGAAGGAGGGGGGAACCTGGGGAAAAAGGAAGATTGGGATAAAGGAAGGTTGGATAGGGGATCACGGAAGCACAATTCTTAGTTAAGGGAGCCACCTTAGGATTGGCAAGAGACTTGAACCTAGAGGGGCTCCCAGGAGCCCAAGGCGATGTCCCCACTTAGTTCCTTGGGCAGCTGAGGATAGGCAAACTGAAATAACGCTATCCTATAGCAATACTGATGAATATTTTACATATCACCATAGAACCTTCATCTGGTGAAGGATGGCGTTAGAGACATAGACCCACACTGGAGCACTGGACTGAGGTCTCAAGGTCCCAATGAGGAGCAGAAGGAGGGAGAACATGAGCAGCGAAGTCGGGACCACGAGGGGTGCACCCACCCACTGAGACAGTGGGGCTGATCTATTGGAAGCTCACCAAGGCCAGCTGGACTGGGACTGAAAAAGCATGGGATAAAACTGGACTCTCTGAACATGGCGAACAATGAGG
>NC_022031.1:2561883-2566926 GCF_000317375.1 Microtus ochrogaster | reverse complement strand
AATTTTGCATGCAAATGGATGGAAATAGAAAACACTATCCTGAGTGAGGTAACCCAGACCCAAAAAGATGTACATGGGATGTACTCATTCATAATTGGATTCTAGCTGAAAGTTTTTAGTATCATATCTCTCCAATTTTTTAATGTAGGCACTCAATACTATGATCTTGCCTCTTAGAACCACCTTGAATGTGCCCCATAAGTTTGGGTATGTACTGTATTAATTTTTATTCAATTTTAGAAAGTCTTTAATTTCTTTACTAGCCCATTTTCATTCAGTAGTGAGTTGTGTTTCAATCAGCTTTTATGTCTTCTGGATTTTTTTTTTTTGGCTCTTATTGATATCTAGCTTTAATCTATGGAGGTCAGATGGGATACAGAATGTGATTTAAATTATCTTGCATGTGTTGAGACTGGCTTCATATCTGAGTATGTTCTTATGTGTTCAATTTTGGATAAAAGTCTGTGAAGTGAATTGAACATATATTCTTTTGCATTTGTGTACAGTCTCTTTAAATATCTGTTAGGTCCATTTGGTTAATAATGTTAGTTAACTCCAGCATTTCTCTGTTAGTTTTTGTCTGGACGACCTGTCTATTGGTGAGAGTGGAGTACTGAACTGTCATGTCTGAGGATGAATGTGTAATTTAAACTGTAGTAGTAATTCTCTTATGAATTTAGGTACCCTTATGTTTGGTATATAGATGTTAAGAATTGCAATGGATTCTTGGTGAATTTTCTTTTGATGTGTATATAATGTCCTTGCCAATTTCTTCAGATTAGTTTTGGTTTGAAGCCTATTTTGCCAAATAACAAAATGGTGTTTTAGTTAGGGTTTATGTTGCTATGAAGAGACACCATGACCACAGTAACTCTTTTAAAGAAAATATTTAATTGAGGTGGTAGTGGTTTACAATTTCAGACATTTAGTCCATTATCATCATGGTAGGACATGGCAACATAAATGCAGACATGGTGCTAGAGCTGATACATGTTGCAGGCAACAGGAAGTGGTCTGAGGCACTGGGCATGGCTTGGACATACATGGAACCTCAAATCCTACCGTGATGGTGATATTCTTCCTCCAACAAGGCCATACCTACTCCAACAAAGACACAATGCCTAATAGTACCAATCCCTATGAGTCTATGAGAGCCAATTACATTCAAACTACCACCAGCTCACTTCTTAGATTTATTTGCTTAGAATAACTGTTTTCTTCATTTTACCCTGAGGTGATACCTAACTTTGATGTTAAGATATGTATTTTAGATGCACCATAAGAACAGATCTTGTTTTCTTTTACATTCTACTAGTCTATGCCTTTTTATTGGGGAATTGAGATCATTGATATTGAGATGGAGGAGCAGGGAGGAGCAACTGTTTATTCCTGTTATTTGTTGTTGCTGTATTCGGTGGTGGTGGTATATGTGTGCTTGTGTACATATGTGTTTGGTTGTGTTTCCCCTCTCTTGATTTGCTGGTCAGGGGCTATTATTGTGTTTTCTTTGGTATGATTAAGCTCTCTTTATTAGAGGATTCCTTCTAGCACCTTTTGTAAGGCTGGCTTTATAGAAAGATATTGTTTAAATTTGGTTTTATCATAAATTGTATTAATATCTTCATCAGTTGTGATTGAAACTGTTGCTGAGTATAGTAGTCTAGGTGGGCATCTTTAGTCTCTTTAAGTTTGTAGAACCTGGTCTTTTAGAGACTCTACTCAGATGTCAGATTATTATTCTAAGCGGTCTAATTTTATATGTTCCTCGATCATTTTTCCTTGAAGCGTGTGATAGTCTTTATATAGTCTATATATTTACTGGTTTGATTATTAACTGACAAGGGGAATTTCTTTTCTGATCCATTTTTATTTGGTGTTCTGTATGCTTCTTAAACATTGATAGGCTTCTTCGTCTTTATATCAGGTGAATTTCCTCCAGTGATGTTCTTGAAAGTGTCTTCTGTGACTTTGGCCTGGTTCCCTTCTCCTTCCTCCATTCATATTATTCTTGGATTTCTTTTCTCATAGTGTCGAGACTTCTTTAACATTTTATGCCAGGACATTTCTAGATTTAAGATTTTCTTTGACCAAGGCATCCACTTCTTCCATTGTGTCTCCAGTATTATCTCTTGCTTTCTGTTGGTGAAGCTTGCCTCTGGGGTTTCTGTCAAGTTCCTACATTTTTCTTTTTCATAATTCTTTAATTTTGGGCCTCCTTTATTCATCCTATTTCCACTTTTAGGCCCTAAACTGTTCTTTTCATTTCCATTCACTGTCTGTTTTTTCATAGATTTCTTCAAGGGATGTATTAATTTCTTCTTTAAATGTCTCTAACATGTTCATAAAAGTTATTTTAAAGTCTTTGTCTTGTGTTTCTACCATGTTGTGATATTCAGTGCCTGCTACGATAATGTTGCTAGACTCTGTAGAGACATGCTGTCCCATCTGTGGTTGATGGTGTTTTTTGAAGGTTTGGGAAGACTGTAATTTTAGGTGCTCATATCTGCTCTTGTCTTCATTGGGTGGATATCTTGTTCTTTGATTTTTGTTGCTTTCTCTGGTTCTTAGGAGGGTTGGACGGCTGTTTTAGCTGGTAGAGAATTATTTTGAGATTCTGCCAGATGTGGCCACTGGGGATTCCAGGTAAAAACAGCTTTTGGATATTGGAAGCTGACACTTAGGAATGGGTTTGGGCCAGGATAGTGACCTTAGGAGATGGGGGAATGAGGGTGTTCCACCCAGATCTGTTTAGTCACCTGGTAACTGGGAAAGAGAATGAGGAGAGACACCATGGATAGTCTGGTACAGAGATAGTCTGGTACAGGGGAAAGACCAGAGTTCAAATCATAGAGTCCATGTAAGTAATGTCTGTGTGTGCTTCCTGTCCACAAGTTCAGCTTCAACAGGCAGAGACAGAATCCTAAAGTATTCTTGCTAGCCAAACCGACTCTGTCATCCAGTTCTGAGTTTCATTGTGAGACCAAGTTTCAAAGAATAAGTCATAAGGGTGAAGAAGATTCTCAGCATTGGCCTTATACCTCAACAGGTGCAGACACAAGTATATACTCACATGTGTACACATACACAGGCATACCTACACATGTGAACACATACATATATGCCCTTCACACAAGCACATACACATGAACAAAAGCAAACAAGGTTATATTTTGATTAACCCAAAATGTATACTAAATATTAATTTTGCCTCCTGTAATCCATATAAAAGGTATTAAGGAGATACCACTAATCAGATACCTATCTTACTACATCAATGACACTTAAGTAAATGACTACAGTGAAACACAGTCACAGCAAAATTACATTTATTAATGAAATATACTAGGCAAGCTTCTGTTTTTTAAATTTAAATTAAAATCAAGTTAAAATTTATTCCCTTTTGTACTACTCATATTTTACTTGTACAGCTGCTCTGTGTGGTTAATGCTATCTTTCCTGAACATTATACGGATGTATTCTTCCTTGACAGTGACACCTAACCCCCTTACGGGCCACTCCATTTCTCTAAATATATGTTAGTCAAAAAAATCTCCCTTTGTAGGGAAGGCACTGCTGAGTCATTGATCTTATTGAAATCTTCAATTACAGTTCAGTCTGGATTTTTTATTTCAAAAGAATACATCAGCTAATTCTAATGACTGTGAGCCAGGTTGAATGTTTTCTATAAGAAAATGTGTATTATTGATACGATAGCAAGAAGGATGATTATACAATCAACAACCTGGCTTACAGTCATTAGAATTAGCTGATGTATTCTTTGATCCTATCCTATAGCCATACTGATGAATATTTTGCATATCACCATAAAACCTTCATCTGGCAATGGATGGAGATAGAGACAGAGACCCACACTGGAACACTGGACTGAGCTCCCAAAGTCCCAATGAGGAACAGAAGGAGGGAGAAGATGAGCAAGGAAGTCAGGACCAAGAGGGGTGCACCCACCCACGGAGACAGTGGGGCTGATCTATTGGGAGCTCACCAAGGCCAGCTGGATTGGGACTGAAAAAGCAGGGGATAAACCCGGACTCTCTGAATATGGCGGACAATGAGGGCTGCTGAGAAGCCAAGGACAATGGCACTGGGTTTTGATCCTACTTCTAGCTCTGGATTTGTGGAGGCCTAGCCAGTTTGGATGTTCACCTTCCTAGACCAGGATGGAGGGGGGAGGACTTCGGACTTTCCACAGGGCAGGGAACCCTGACTGCTCTTCAGACTTGAGAGGGAGGGGGAGTGGAGTCGGGGGGAGGGCGGGAGGAGTGGGAGGCTGGGAGGAGGCAGAATTTTTTTTTCTCAATAGAAAAAAAAATAAAAAAAGGAAACAGTCACTATTTAAACAGTTTTATCCTGTTACCGTTCCTGTAAAAGTTACCAAGTTTATTCAAGAACCTAGCTTCTTGTATTCTCTGTGTTCAGAGTTATTGGCCTCCCACATATTGAAACATCTCCATAAGTCAGATTATGTTGTCCATCCTTCCCAGGCTTGGCTTGAGCAACCCATGATCACTTGGGAACCTCATCCTTCTACCATTAAATTGACTCAAAACATTTGTGCTCCTTGATTTTTATGTACATACTGCTAAGCACCAAAAGAAAAAAAGCAATAATTATGCAAAAATAATTATATCATGTCAAAGTTCAATCAACAGTTCCTCTACCTGGTCCCACCCACAGTCCACCTTGTGATATAGCAATGCCTGAAAATTTTCAACACTTTTTTCAACCTCTTTTCTATTCATACCCCATACACACCTTCATTGTCTTCCTGAAAAAAAGAAAATTTACCTTCATAGCTAACAACAAATGCATTAACCAAATACCAGACCATCCAACGTCTTACCTCTACCACACATGAAATTGTCTTCCTATACTATATCACCTTTTATGTGTCTGTGCGTGAAGTGCCTAGAGGGCCTTAGGTATTCAAAGCACACTGTTCATGAAATCTCCCAATCCTTTCAGATAATTTTCTCTTTTTTTTAGATAAATAAATTAATTTTATCTTCTTTTATTAAAAATTTC
>NC_022031.1:2541710-2560883 GCF_000317375.1 Microtus ochrogaster | reverse complement strand
TTGAGTTCTTTATATATTTTGGAGATCAGACCTTTGTCTGTTGTGGGGTTGGTGAAGATCTTCTCCCAGTCAGTAGGTTGCCTTTTTGTCTTAATTACAGTGTCCTTTGCTTTACAGAAGCTTCTCAGTTTCAGGAGGTCCCATTTAGTCAATGTTGCCCTTAATATCTGTGCTGTTGAAGTTATACTTAGGAAGTGGTCTCCTGTGCCCATGTGTTGTAGAGTACTTCCCACTTTGTCTTCTATCAGGTTCCGTGTGTTCAGACTGCTATTGAGGTCTTTAATCCATTTGGACTTGAGTTTTGTGCATGCTGATAGATATGGGTCTATTTTTATTCTTCTATAGGTTGACATCCAGTTATGCCAGCACCATTTGTAGAAGATGCTTTCTTTCTTCCATTGTATATTTTTAGCTCCTTTATCAAAAATCAGGTGTTCATAGGTGTGTGGGTTAATATCTGGGTCTTCTATTCGATTCCATTGGTCAATTTCTCTGTTTTTATGCCAATACCAAGCTGTTTTTTTTTTTTTTTTTTTTGTTTTTCGAGACAGGGTTTCTCTGTGGCTTTGGAGCCTGTCCTGGAACTAGCTCTGTAGACCAGGCTGGTCTCGAACTCACAGAGATCCGCCTGCCTCTGCCTCCTGAGTGCTGGGATTAAAGGCGTGCGCCACCATCGCCCGGCTACCAAGCTGTTTTCAATACTGTAGCTCTGTAATAGAGTTTGAAGTCAGGGATGGTAATGCCTCCAGAAGTTCCTTTATGGAATAAGATTGTTTTGGCTATCCTGGGTTTTTTGTTTTTCCATATAAATTTGATTATTGTTCTCTCAAGGTCTGTGAAGAATTTTGATTGGATTTTAATTGGGATTGCACTGGATCTGTAGATTGCTTTTGGTAGAATTGCCATTTTTACTATGTTGATCCTCCCAATCCAAGAGCAAGGGAGATCCTTCCATTTTCTGCTATCCTCTTTGATACTTTTCTCTTTAATGGCTTAATTTCTCCCCTTTATTTCAGACATATACTACAGAACTCTTCCTCTTGTATTGAAAGCTAAAACCTCCCCCGTAAAAGATAAATACAAAATTCTGAATTAAATGACCAGTGTAATTTATCATTAAATCGCTTCTCTTGACTAGAAATTCAATAAAATGTCTTCTTTAAAAAATAAAACTTCCAACATTTATTTCTCTATATATATATTATTTCTTCTTTTACTTCTTCTATACCCTTTGAAAAAGTAGTCTCCCAAAGTGTTTGTTCTCTGTATTTTTCCTCGATACAGTTGCTTCATGTCTACATTCGCCCTGAATTTTTCCCAATGAGGTTATTGGCTATAGGTCTACATACAAAAAGCAGTTCTAAAAGTACTGTTCTCAGGCTGCGCACATTAGACCTGACCTGCAGACACAGAAGTCAGCAGAATTTATGACTCTTACATAGAATGGTAGCATCAAATTAGTATGTAACTTATGCATATTTGCATGTATACTTAAATAGCCTATGGATTACTTTCAATACCTAATAAATGCAGTATCAACACAATATAAATAATTGTGAAGCCATTGTTCAGAGAACAATGAAAAACCAACTTTATACGTGTTCAACACAAAAGTTTTCTAAAATCATTTTGCTATGAGCTTGGTGGAGTCATTAGGAAGATTGGCTGTAACTGTGCTACTTGACTTCTGTTCATGATCTGAGTCACCCTGTCCTTACCTTGACATTACCAGAATACTCTTGAATATTCTGTCATTTCCTTCATTCTCTGTTCATAGACTTTTTTCTATGATTGCAGGTTAAAAAGTTAAAGAATTTAGTAACATATATTTGAAAAATGTATTTTCTTAGCATTATAATGTGAATGGTGGAACCTGTAGTTTTCTTCTGATAAGACATTTAATCTGCTGACTCAATCAAAAGACATTTGACAAAGCCAGAAAGGCTATCCTTTGCACAAAAGCTTATCATCTGGTAAATAAAGGCTCTATTCTTCAGATACATTGAGAGAAAGTTAGGGAAAAAATTTAATAACTATATAATCAAACTTTGCCACGCAATCGCACCATAAAGAATATCAGTCACAAATATAATCATAGAAAACTGCCAGACAATTGCAACATTAAGATGCATCAATCATAGATACAATCACAGAAATGACTACAATCAGCAGTGAAACTTAAAGCAATTACAGCTTTTTAAGGAATTATTATGTGGGGAATTATTTAAATAGAAATTCCATGTTTCTAACTTTTAAATAAATTTAAAAGAATGCATTAGATGAACACGTGGCTCCCCAGTAACAGCCCATTTCTGTATTTCTCTGGTTGTGACCACCTCCTTTCCAAAGTCTCTGCCGTGTGACCATTAAGCTATCAAAATGTCACATCCCAATTTCAAACAAAATTCATCTTCAATATCTAAAAAATAGTTTATAGTGTTACTAGAGAAATAGAATCCTATTAAAAAATAGTTCTGAGTTCTACAAGGAAATGCTCCAAAAGCTAAACCATTTAAATACTGCAATCAGTTCTAAAAAGTGGCCATATATCTATTCCAAACTAATATGAGAGATTAATAACATCACACAGAGAAAACAAAAATGTAAATTAAGGGAAAAATTAAATTGTTAGAACTTTACAAACAAAACATGGAAATCTCACTGCAAATCTATGCTTGAGATGAGCTTTGTTTTTGATTTCTTGCTTTTTATCTTATTCATGGATATAGGTCAATGACAAACTTGAATATGTTTAATTCAAGACTCCCTACACTAACTCCTTTTTTACTCAGAATGGAAATTCAATTTTGTGGCAATTACCTAATGCCTCTGGTACATTCTGAACTAGTGACACAGTGTCAGATATAGTTGCCTTCCTAAAACTCCCATTCCCAATCTTGCACTTGTGGGAAGATATTCTACCCTGAAAGGAGGTTATTTGGGCTTCTATTCTTCCTTTTCCAGGATTTTTCATGAGCTCTGTGCATACGTATGTCAATCATAAGTTTTTTTTTTTTCCAAACCAGAGAAAATAAAGAAGATATGAAGAGTCTTATTAGGAGTTCCTTCTATTTGTGTTTTGCTTTCATTGGTTAATGAATAAAGAAACTGCCTTGGCCTAGTTGATAGGGCAGAACTTAGGTAGGCGGGGTTTTTGTGTTGCTTTCATTGGTTAATGAATAAAGAAACTGCCTTGGCCTAGTTGATAGGGCCAAAGTTAGTTAGTCAGAGAAAACAGTACTGAATGCTTGGAAGAAAGGCACAGAGAGGGAAGCCATGGATCCTCCACCAGAGATGGACACTGGTTAGAATATCTGGTAAGCCACTGCCTTGTGTCAATACACAGATTAATGGAGATGGGTTAAACTAATATGTAAAAGTCAGCCAATAAGAAGCTAACTGGCCAAGCAGTGTTTTAATTAATACAGTTTCTGTATGCTTATTTTGGGTGCAAGCTTGCTGGGCAGACAGACAAGCAAGGGATCTGTCTCCTTGTAATAGGTGGCACTCCAACATGGTCAACTAACTTCACTTACAACCTAATAGCACTTAAAAAGGAATTCTAGACAAAAAATAATAATAGAGAGTTTAAAACAGTTTCTTATTGTTTGCTTGCGGCCTGCCACAGCTCCTTTAGGAAAGATTTTCCTGACTCAGCAGCCATAGCAGAAAAAAAGCCACTTGGTTTTAAAAGGCAGCTTCCTGGGATGTGCTACTCCAGCTATGAAGCATTTCAATGGCATTTGTGAGCCAGGGTGTTTCTGTGCTACTAGGGTTGAGAGGAAAATGGCTGAGACCATGCCTGAGGCTTGGTGCTCCCTGCCTAGGCAGGCAGTGGGATCAGGTCTACTAGGCATACACAAGCAGGAGAGCATGGCAGATTTCTCCTGCCATACACAGAGATGTTTCCAGGCTGTACAGTGCTCTGCACATTTGCAGATTTGGCTGGAACTCAGATAAAAAAGGGTTTATGTGCTGCATGCTTATTCTGAGGGTAGGACTGTGAACAACAAATGGCACCCATGTGGACTCTTGCATTCACATAAGCCTGAGAAAGCTTGGGAAGCAATTCTAGACTTAAAATAATAGAGTTAAGAATGGCTTATTGATAGTAGAATTTTCTCAGGTGGGCACTGCTTGGAGAGGCAAGCACTCTCATTTAAGAGAGGCTTCCTGGCTCAGCTTTAGCTGTAAAACCTAGCAGCTCTTTTAAGAGGCCCTGCCACAAAACACTTAAATGGTGTTGATGAAAAGCAGATCACATGCTTTTTGGTTTTCGGCCATAGGCTGTTTTAAAATGCCAGCTTTCTAGGCCATCCTGCCAGTGTAAACTCTGATTCTTTCAGGCAGGAGGTCCAGCTACAGAGAATTTGAGTGTTGTTTGGGAACAGACTGCTGCAGCTTGATTGGTGGCAGAGATCTTGAAATACCATAGAATTGTGACGATAAACATGGCTATAGCCAGTACCTCTGCCATGAGGCTGGAATCTCAGAAAGCTAAGGAATAGGCTGGATTTAGCCATCAAGCCACAACTTTAATCCTACCCATATTGCTTAGCAAATTATAGACTCATGTGGTCAGAAAAAGAAAGAAAAAGATACAGTGTAAAGAGGCTTTCAAAACCAAAGAAAACCTCTAAATGTTTTACAGAGTGTTAAAAATATTTGCAAGCTTGGGACAGTAAAGAAAAAGTTTAAGGTCCTTAAAATAAAAAAGAAAGAGTGTAGTTGGGTGTGGTGGTGTACTTTAATCCAAACACTTGGGAGACAGAGGCAGGCAGACATCTGTGAGTTCAAGGCATGGTGGCACACACCTTTAATCCCAATGCTTGGGAGGCAGAGGCAGACAGATATCTGTGAATTCAAGATGTGATGATACACACCTTTAATCCCAGCACTTGGGAGGCAGAGGCAGGCAGGTCTACAGAGGGAGTTCTAGGACAGCCAAAGATACACAGAGAACCTGTCTCAAAAATCCAAAAATTTAAAGTAAACATAAAAGAAATAGAGATTAAAATAAATCCACATAAAGATGAAAAATACACAGAGTCTGGATACTGTATGTTATTATGTTCTCTTTGAATTGTTTGAATGTTGATGAAGGTGCAACAGCTGCTAAAAGATATTTGTTTATAAATGCTGCTGAATTAATCCAAGATAGGCATTTTGAAAATACCTTGACTTTAAAATATAAGCCAAAAGATATGTTACTTTGGAGAAGATGATTTGCTTTTGCTTCCATAGAAAATGAGAGGCTATAGGTTTATTCTGAGTTAAGAAAAATCAGGATTAATCGAGAAAGACCACCTGAAAAATCTCTGGTAGGAACAGATGGCCCAGATGTCAGAGTTCTACATTCAGAACATATTCAAGATGCTGCCTGAGATGATCAAGCCTCACAGGATACTCCAGTCAGGACTTGATCACAACTCTAAATTTTATTTAGGTCCCCATAAGATTATCAGTGTCCCCCATAGAGCAGCAAGTAGCCTGGGAAACTATGCACACATTCCCCCCCAAAAAAATGGACTATGAATATTTTCCTCTGTCTTTTTTTTTAAAAAAAAAGTGGGGGGGAAGTTGTGTAGGATAGTGGCTTGTATTCTGTCAATTATATTTTAAATAAACTCTGATTGGCCAGTAACCAGGCAGAAGTATAGGCAGGACAACCAGACAGGAAGTAGAGGTGGGTCAATGAGAACAGGAGTATTCTGGGAAGAAAGGAGCACATTAATCCACAGTTGTGAGCCCACCACAGAAGAAGAAAGATATGACTGCCTCACTGAAAAAGGTACCGAGCCATGTGGTGAAGGCGTAAATCACAAACAATCCCACACCAGTTTGGAATTATTATTAATAGAATGGTTATTTATTTAAAGGGGAAAACTTACAGATCACCATCCCAGACAACAGCCCTCTGCACAATCAGGAGAGGATACTAGTCACCAGAAGTGGAGCCAGAAGCCAAAGAGAGAGAGAGCAGAGGGAAGTGGCAGCTTTTTTAAAGGGAGAGAGACCACACCCCAATGGGCTGGTATCTCAGCAGCTATTTGGCTGAAGGAGCGGAAGGAGCTCCCACAACACCTCCCCTTTTGTTTAAGTAAGAGAGTTCTAAACCTACTATGAAATTTTATACAATAAGTACAAATATCCTATTCTAACTAACTTAAGTCTTATATAATAAATAGCTTGGCCAAGTCATGAGTGGAAAGTAACTACATTTATATAGTCTTCAACCCCATTGAAGATCTGAGAAGGTAAATAATGTTACCTGAGTAATTAGGAAGTGCAATCAAACAACTTCCAAAACATGCAACAAATCACAGAGACAACTAGCTACCTGGGCAATCACCCAAGGTCACGTTTGCAGTGTTGAGTCAACCAACTTTGGCTAAGGCCTAACATAACTGACATACCATTATTAAAGGCAAGGAACTTTTCAAAACTATCTTACCCTGTCTTGGCAGGATATGACAGTCCTGTTTTTTCCATTCACAGAAAATCTGTACCTCTGTCAGTGGTGGAGGTATGGGCATTTCTTTGCCCAAAGGCCAGTTCAGCCAAGAAGAAAGGCTCCAGGTGGAGTGTCTTTGGTGCTCAACATTCTCTTGGGAATAGATTGGTGTTGCCAGGAGCAATTGTGACTCACTACCACAAAACTCTGAGTTAGATTAAAGGCCATTTTCTACAGCTCTTTGAGGAGGTTGAAGATTATCTATCTATACTGAGTATAATCTCTATGTATCTAAAGAACCTGATTAGTCTAATTATAAATGACAAACTTAGAATACTATTGATCTATATAATTCTCAATACCTATCTAACTTAAAGACTAATAATAAAAAACTGTGTAACAAATGAGGACAATGACCTCCAAATATAAACAATGTACAAATATACATTGCAATATGGTAAATATATATCAATACACAAACAATATATAAGTATCTTAATCAGAGGCAGAAATGTACACTGCAATATGATAATACTATCAATACAATGTATATATCAATATATAAAATGTTTTAAACAGAGGTAGAAGCATGCATGCATACAATAGTCAATATAATTTAACTTTGTATCATTATATAAGAATTGATACCAATATATTTGTCTCAAAACAATAACTCACAAGTACCAACAAGTACCAATCTATTATCCCATCATCCAATTACCCCTCTTTTTTTTCAAATGATCCCTGAGCTTATAAAATTCCTCCCCCAACCCCCAACCCTCAACCGTATACTAATTATAATCAAGCCCTAAATGATGTTCCTAAACCCAAGGGCAAACTTTACTGGGAGAGGGAATGTCATCCTCTAGAATTACTTCCAGCTGTCATGGGGGCGACGTTCTTTCTGGGAGATTCTATGAAAGTAAAATGATGGTTAAATTTCAAGATCAATGTCTTTTAAAATTGCAAATAGTCTCTGAGTATTTTGTGAAGGTCTGGCCAGAATGTTGTACACGTTCAGGTGCCAGATGAAGGTGTAAGTCACAAACAATCCCACACCAGTTTGGAATTATGATTAATAGAATGGTTATTTATTGAAAGGGGAAAACTTACAGATCACATCCCAAACAACAGCCCTCTGCACAATCAGGAAAGAAGCCTAGTCACCAGAAGTGGAGCCAGAACCAGAGTGAGAGCAGAGGGAAGTGGCAGCTTTCTTAAAGGGAGAGAGACCACACCCCAAATGGCTGGTATCTCAGCAGCTATTGGCTGAAGGAGTGGGAGGAGCTCTCGCAACAATGTGTCTAGCATAGACAAAAATAATAGGCTAATATAAGTTACAATAGTTAATAAGAAGCCTGAGATAATGAGCCAATCAGTTTATAGTTAATGTAGACCTCTGTGTGATTTCTTTGGGACTTAATGATTGTGGGAACCAGGCAGGACAGGAAACCTCAGTCAACAGTCCTATCAGTTCAGAAACAATAGAAACTCAAGTTATATCAGTCTTCCCTGAAACTGTCTCTCTCTCACACAGACAATATGGTAAATGACATCTTATACACTTATTTTGCCCATAAATTTCTTGGTAAAGTTAGAACCCTGTGGAAACTTTCAAGGAATTCTAACCTATCAAGATACTTGGGATTGAAACACTATACTAATGAAGAAATATACCCTCCAACTACCTAGGTCCTAGGCTCTTCACACAAGAGAAAAGGAGAATTATTTGTGAAAATTTCAAGGCAGAGGAAGCTTTCACAAAAATCTTCCCTGTTATATACTTATGACCACTGAAATGGAGGATTACTGAAAGAGGAATAGATGACAAAAAGAAGTAATGAAAGATTATCAAATCCAGTCATGGGCGTATATGGAAATATGCAATCAGTCTTGAATGAGCAAATTAGAATTCTACTCCAGTTTCAAATTCTACACTATGGTAATGAATTCTTTTATATCCAAAGGAAATACATGGACAACATGAAGGACTATTTTTAAGAAGTTTGCTTTGAAAATGAAATATAAAAACCTCTGCATTGAAGAAATGAGTTATTAAATGACATGACATTTGAAACTTGCTAGATTTGTAGGTCATAGACTTCTAAACAAAAGGGACAATTCTGGTCATTTTCTTCTTTTTCTTGATACTGGCACTATCACTTACTAATGTACTAAAGAAGATTGTTGAGTTTTTATGTTAGCATTCATTTTACACCCAACCTTTTGTGAAACCTTGTGAGTACACCAGGTTTCTCCACAGATGATTGCTGTACATTATTTCAATCCTCCAACAGTCCCTTAAGAATCAGTGAATTTTTCCTATTTTAAAGATTTTGAATCTTAAGTTCAGAGAGAAGTTGAACTAATTATTAGAAAAGGTAAAATGCAAATCTAAATCAGTCTTACTCAGTAGCCTGTGGGCTATTCCTGTGCAGCAACTAACTTTAATAAATGATGGAGCTTAAACTTCTTAGTTCTTCACAAAAAATGACTCAGCTCCCCAGAGTATATTGCAATATAGTTAAATATAAGACTGTCAAAGAATCTGAAGGAATTCATCAGTTCCCATAGCTCAGACTGAGTACAAAGAAAGTCTAAGAGATAATTCCATCTTGTGAAAAGCAGAGAACAATGGTGAGTGAACATAGGTGTGAGTTAGGGTTTTTCTGGAATGAAGAAAAGTAAAAAAAGCATGACTTGGACAGTGGAAGAAACTGAGCCTAAGCTCAGTGAATTAAAAATAGTTTTGTAGTAATGATGTTGCTTTTTTTTTTTATTACATGTATTGGATAATGTCTGGTATGTAGAACTGTGGCACAGAAGATTATGTTATACTAGCATTGTAACTCTAAGTATGAAATCATTTCAAATTAGATCATAATCAAAATCAATAGGAACTGGAGATATTGCTCACTGGTTATAAGGTTTGGCTTCTTTTCCATGGGACCCAGGTTGAATTCATAGCACCCACATCAGGTGGATCACAATCACCTGCAACTCCAGGTGGTTGGGAATCCTATGCCCTCTTCTGGCCACTATGTTCATACAATGTGTGCCCATAGTTCACATTTATAAATGCAGGAGACACAAATATACATAAAACAAAACAAAAATTAAAGTGGATAGTAAGCAAAACATGAAAAACAAGAGAAAATAATCAAATGACTAATATTTTCTATGAAAATGTCTAGCTATATAAACTAGGTTTGACTCAGTATCCCAAAAGCCATGGCTATAAGCATATGCTTACTACATCTGAATCAAACGTCATAACTTTTACTGTCTATCAAACACATATTTTACTAAATAAGAAAAATTGACTAGACAATCTACTTTAGATTTCATTAAAGAAAGAATTATATATATTCTGTGTTGTCAATCTCCACATCGTTAGTATAATTTTTTGTTTGTTTTGATTTGTGTATAAAACTGAGATTGTACACAAACAATCTTCTGTTCCTCTTGGCGGAGGCTGTTTGTTCATTCCCAGCTGCTCAGACCCGAAATAATCACACAGAAACTATATTATTTGCAATACTGTTTGACCAATAGCTTAAGTGTATTTCTAGCTAACTCTATATAAGAGCTGAACTAACCCATCTCCATTAATCTGTGCATCAGCACGAGGTTGTGGCCTACACGCTAAGTTCTTGCAGGCTCCAGCAGAGCATCTGCCTCCTGTGATGTCTACATGGCTTCTCCCTGACTCTGCTTGCTCTCTATATATCTTTTCCAGCCTGGATATATTCTTTTAAGCTATTGGCCAAAGCTATTTAAGCTTTTAAGCTATTCCCCACCACACCCTCCATCCCACCCCCATCCACTCCTCAGAGAGGGTAAGGCTTCCCATGTAGAGCCAACAAAGTCTCGCACACTGCCCTCAGGCAGGACCAAGGCCCTTTCCACAATATCTAGGCTGAGTAAGGTATCCATCCAGAGAGAATGGGTTCCAAAAGCCAGAACAACCTGTACGGATAAATCCTGGACACAGAGCCAGTGGCCCCACAGTCTGCCCCAGCCATATAACTGTCACCCACATTCAGAGTGCGTAGTTTGGTACTATGCTGGTTCCTTGGCTGTCAGGCCAGAGTTCAAAGACTTCCATTAGCTCAGGTAGGCTGTTTCAGTGGGTATCCCCACTATGGTCTTGACTTCTTTGCTCATAGTTTCACTCCTCCCTCTCATTAAGTGGACCATGGGAGCTCAGCCCCTCTGCTGTGGTTCTCTACATCTTCTTCCATCAGCTGCTGGGCATTGGTTTTATCATAACATTTAAGATAGTCATCTGTCTAACTACAGGACAAGGCCAATTAGGCAACAACACCTCTATTGCTTTGTGTCTTAGTTGGAATCATCCTTGTGGATTCCTGGAAGTTTCTCTAGCGCTAGTTTCTTGCTTGCCCCATAATGACTCTTTTAGTCAAGATAACTCTTTCCTTGTTCTCCGTCTCTTTCCTTCCCCCATCTCAACCATTCCATTCTCCCCCCCACTTCTTCCTTTCTCTTCTCATGCTCTTCCTTCTCCTTCCGCCTTGCTCGCAATTTTAGAGGTGGTCTTGTCTATTTTCCCTTGCCAGGGGGATCTATTATGTTTCTCTTAGGGTTCTCCTTGTTACTTAGTTTCTCTGGGTCATGGACTATAGGCTCTGTATCATTTGATTTACAGCTAGTATTCACCTATGAGTGGGTTCATTTTATGCTTATCTTTCTGGGTCTGGATTACCTCACTCAGGATGTTTTTCTTTTCCTAGTTCTATGAAGTAACATGCAAATTTCAAGATGTCATTGTTTTTACCAATGAGTAGTACTCCACTATGTAAATGTACCACATTTTTGTTATCCATTCTTCGCTGAGGGGCATCTAAATTCTTTCAGGGTTGTGTTTATTACAAATAATGCTGCTATGAACATAGTTGAATGAATGTCCTTGTAGTGTGATTGTGCATCCTTTGGGTATATGCTCAAAAGAGGTATTTCTGGTTCCTGCTGTAGGTTGAGTCCCAATTTTCTGAGAAACTGCCCTCCTGATTTCCAGAGTGATTCTACAAGTTTACATTCCCACTAGCAATGGAGGAGTGCTCCCCTTATTCCACATCTTCTCCAACATAAGCTATTATTAATGTTTCTGACCTTAGCCATTCTGACTGGTGTAAAAAGGTATTTCAGAGTTACTTAAGTTTGTATTTCCCTGATGGCTAAGGCTGTTGAACATTTCCTAAATGTCTTTTGGCCATTTGAAATTCTTCTGTTGAAAATTCTCTACTTAGATTTGTACCCCATTTTTAATTGGATTCTTTAATATTTTGATGTCTAATTTCTTGAGTTTTTTTTATATATTTTGGAGATCAATCTTCTGTCTGATGTGGGGTTAGTGAAGATCTTTTCCCATTCAGTAGGCTGTCTTTTTGTCTTATTCATTGTGCCCTTTGCTTTCCAGTTTCAATAGGTTCCATTTTTATTGTTGCTCTCAGTGTCTGGGCTACTGGTGTTATATTTAGGAAGTGGTCTCCTGTGCCTATTAATGAATACTACTTCCCACTTTCTCTTCTATCAGGTTTAGTGTGGTCAGATTTACACTGAGGTATTTAATGCTTGTGAACTTGAGTTTTGTGCATGGGGATATATATGTATGGATCTGTTTTCATTGTTCTACATGCTGACATCCAGTCAGCAACATTTGTTGAAGAAGCTTTCTTTTTTTTTCATTATATAATTTTAGCTTTTGTCAAAAATTAGGTGTTCATAGGTGTGTGAATTAATACCTAGGTCTTTGATTAGATTCCATTGGTGAATCTGTCTGTTTTTGCCAATACCGAGCTGTTTTCTTTTTTGTAGCTTGGTCATAGAGCTTGATGTCAGGAATAGTGATGCCTCCAAAATTTCCTTTATTATACATGATTGTTTTGGCTATTCTGGGTTTTTTGTTTTTCCATATGAAGTTGAATATTGTTCTTTCAAGGTTTGTGAAGAATTGTATTAAGATTTTGCTGGGGATTGCATTGAATCTGTAAATTGCTTTTGATAGGATTGCCATTTTTATTATGTTGATTCTACCTATCCAAGAGCATGGGAAATCTTTTCATTTTTTGACATCTTCAATTTCTTTTTTCAAAGACTTAAAGATCTTGTCAAATAGATCTTTGACATTTTGGTTTGTGTTACTCCAAGATATTTTATGTTATTTGTGGCTATTATGAATGGTTATGTTTTTCTGATTCATTTCTCAGCTTCTTTACCATTTGTATATAGGAGGGATACTGATATTTTTTAGTTGATCTTGTATCCTGCCACATTACTGAAGGTGTTTATCTGCTTTAGGAGTTTACCGATAGAGTTTTTTTGGGTCAGTTATGTATACTGTCATATCATCTTTGAATAGTGAAAGTTTGACTTTTTCCTTTCCAACGTATCCCCTTGATCTCCTTTTGGTGTCATTTTGCTTTAACCGGAACTTCAAGAACTATTTTGACTTGTGTTGTTCCTGATTTTAGTGGAATCACTGTAAGTTTCTTTCCATTTAGTTTGATGTTGGCTGTCAGCTTCTGTATATTGGTTTTATTATGTTTAGATATAGTCCTTATAACTCTGATCTCCAAGACCTTTACCATGAATGTGTGTTGAATTTTGTCAAATGCTTTTTCAGCACATAATGAGATGATCATATGGATTTTCTTATATATATTTTCTTATATATATTTTCTTATTTATATAGTAGATTACATTGGTAGATTTTTGTATGTTTAATTTTTGTATGATGAAACCAACTTGATCATAGTAGATGATTTTTTATGTGTTCTTGGATTTGGCTTGTCAGTATTTTACTGAGTATTATTGCATGGTATTTATGAGGGAGATTGTTTTGTATTTCTCTTTCTTGTTTAAGTCATTTTGTGGTATGAGGCTACAGAGTAACTGTAACCTCAAAGAAGAGTTTGGCAATGTTATGTTTCTATTATGCAGAAGAATTTGATGAGTATAGGTATTAGCTCTTCTTTGAAGTTCTGGTATAATTCTGTGAGAAAACCATTGGACCCTGTGGGTTTTTTTTTTTTTGCTTCTTTTTGTTTTTTGGGTTTTTTGTTTTCTTTTGTTTTGTTTTTGGTTGAGAAACTTTTGATAACAGCTTCTGTTTCTTTGTAGCTTAATGGTCTATTTAAATTGTTCAGCTGCTCCTGATTTAATTTTGATATATGGTATCTATCCAGAAAATTGTGCATTTATTTTATATTTTCTAATTCTGTGGAATACAGGTTTTTGTAGCATGACCTAATGGTACTCTAGATTTCCTCAGTGTCTCTTGTTATGTCCCCTTTTTCATTTCTGATTTTGTTAATTTGGATGTTCTCTCTCTGCCTTTTAGTTAGTTTGGATAAGAGTTTGTCTATCTTGTTGATTTTTCCAAAGAGCCAACTATTTGTTTCATTGATTCTTTGTATTGTTTTTTTTGTTTCTATTTTGATTTCAGCCCTCAATTTTATTATTTACAAATTTTCATCTATTCCTCCATGGTGAGTCTGTTTCTTTTTATTTTAGAGCTTTCAGGTGTGCCATTAAGTAATTCCTCTGAGATTCTCCACTTTCTTTATGTGGGCACTTAGTGTTATAAATTTTCCTCTTAGCACTGCTTTCATAGTGTCCCATAGGTTTGGATATGTTGTGCCTTCATTTTTGTTGAATTCTTTCTGTATTTCTTCGTGACCCAGTGGTGATTTAATTGAGCACTGTTCAATTTTTATGGGTCTGTAGGCTTTCTGTAATTAGTGTTATTGAATTCTAATTTTAAACCATGGTGATATGATAAGATACAAGAGGCTATTCCATTTTTTTGTATTTGTTGAGGTTTGCTTTATTACTGAGAATTTAGTCAATTTTAGAAAAGGTTCCATGAGGTGCTGAGAAGGCATATTCTTTGTGTTCGGGTGAAATGTTCTATAGATGTCTGTTAAGTTTATTAGAGTCATGATATCTATTAGTTCTCATTTCTCTGTTATGTTTATGTCTGGTTGGCCTGTCCATTGAGGAGAATGTGGTATTGAAGTCCCCCGCTATTAGTGTGTGGGATTTGATGTGTAATTTAAGCTTTATTAATGCTTCTGTTACATATGTGGGTGCATTTTTATTTGGAGCATAAATGTTCAAGATTGAGATTTCATCTTGATGGATTTTTCCTGTAATGAATATGAAGTGTCCTTCTCCATCTCTTCTGATTGATTTTAGTTTAAAGTCTGTTTTGTAATATAATAGGATAATTACACTTGCTTGTTTCTTGGGTTCATTTGATTGGAAAATCCTTTCCCAAACCTTTACTCTGAGGTAATCTCTGTCTTTGAAGTTGAGTTGTGTTTCTTGTATAATGTAGAAGAATGAATTCTGCTTTTGTATCCATTCTCCTAGCCTGTTTCTTTTTATAAGTGAATTGATTCCATTGATATTAAGAGATATTAATGAACAGTGATTTTCAATTTTTGTTATTTTGGTGATAGTGTTTTGTGTTTCCCTTCTTTGCAGTTTGCTGATGTGTGGTTTTTGTGGGTGCAATTAACTTTTCCTTCTAGTACTTTCTGTAAAGCTGGATTTGTGAATAGGTATTGACTAAATTTGGTTTTTATCAAGGAATATATTGTTTTCTCCAGCGGTGCTGATTGAAAGCTTTCTTGGGTATGGTAGTCTGAGCTTGCATCTGTGGTCTCTTACTATCTGTAGAATCTGTCCAGGACCTTCTCACTTTCATGGTTTCCATTGAGAAGTTGGGTATAATTCTGATAAGTATGCCTTTATATGTTGCTTTGTATTTTTCCTTTGCAGCTCTTACAATTGTTTCTTTATTCTGTATGCTTTATGTTTTGAGAGGACTTTTATCTTTGGTCCTATCTATTTGGTGTTCTATAAGTTTCTTGTACCTTCATAGGCATATCCTTCTTTAGGTTAGTAAATTTTTCTTTTTTTTTTTTTTTTAGGTTTTTTTTTTATTGAGAAAAGGAAAAAAAACAAGTTTCCACCTCCTCCCAGCCTCCCATTTCCCTCCCCCTCCTCCCATCCTTCCCCCCCTCCTCCAACCCTTCTCCCCCTCCCCCCACTCCTCTCCCCCTCCCTCTCCTCCAGTCCAATGGGCAGTCAGGGTTCCCTGCCCTGTGGTAAGTCCTAGGTCCTCCCCCCTCCGTCTATATTTAGGAAGGTGAACATCCAAACTGGCTAGGCTCCCACAAAGCCAGCACATGAGAAGCTAAGGACAATGGCACGGGGTTTTGATCCTACTTAAAGTAAATTTTTCTAATGTGATTTTGTTGAATATATTTTCTGTGTCTTTGAGTTAGAGTTCTTCTTCTATCCCTATTATTCTTAGATTTAATTTTTTCATGGTGTTCCAGATTTTCCGGATGTTATATATCAAGAATTTGTTGGATTTATCAATTTCTTTGACCAATTAATCTATTTCCTCTATAGTATCTTCAACATTTGAAACTCTCTCTTCCATCTCTTGTATTCTGTTGGTTATGCTTGCATTGGCAGTTCCTGCTTATTTACCCAGATTTTTCATTTCCAGAATTCCATTCGTTTGTGTTTTCTTTATTGCCTGTATTTCAGTTTTCAAGACTTGTATTGATTATTTCACCTGTTTGACTGTCTTTTTTATTTTCTTGAGTTTGTTAAGAGATTTATTAATTTCTTCCATTTTTTTTCTTTTCCTCTATTTCTTTAATGGAATTTTCCATCTCCTCTTTAAGGATTTCTATTATCATCATAATGTTATATATTTCTTCTGCTTCTTCAGTGTTAAGATTATCAGGTCTTTCTGTTGTATGACCACTGGGTTCTGGTGTTGCCATGTTGCATTTTAGGTTGTTGAATGAATTTTAGGTTTTGCATGGCACCTATCCATCTTTTCCTTCAACTGATGCCAGCAGTGTCTTTGCCTCTTGGTTCAATCCTTGCAGTAGCTCTCTTTGTCTCAGAGAGCCACTGAAATCTCTCTTGTACCACTCTCTTGGTTTTCTCTGGGCAGTTGCAGCCAGGGCTTCAGAGTTCCTTTGAGGTCACAGGGGATGAGTGGGTTTGGGGCAGAGTGGGCCTTGTAGCTTACAGGGTCTGATCGATGGGGAAGATGATGGAGCGGCTCACCTGCAGGAACCTTGCTACCTGGCTGGCAAGTGAAGCTGAGGCAGGTGGGGAGGGTCCCAGAATTTTGCCCTGATAGGGAGGACTTAAAAAGTAAGGTGCCCAGCTGGCTGGCCGATCACTAGCGTCTTGGCCCATTGTGTGAAATTGCAACCTGTTGGCATTTCTTATATATTTTAATTTAAATCTCCAAGAAATTAACAAAATTAAAATTTCATTGATACTTTAAAAGTTGATAATTTAACACCCTCATTTGGACTCTGGGCATCTGTTCACATGCAATGCTCATAATCTCTAATGCACACACACACATTCTTGTTTGCTTCAAGAGAATCTAGTTCTTACTTTGTAATTTTGCAGAAAGAGAAAAATCGACACTAATTGTCAGTGGGTACTTCCAGGTCTTAAATCCCAAATTCAAAAGTTAGGTGGAAATTTTTTATTTTAATTCAGACATAACTGCATCACGTTACCCCTTCTTTTTCCTCTTTCCAATGTCCATTATCCATCCTGTGTGCCTCAATCACTCCTCCTCAAATTGTTGTCCTCTATTTCTTTATTTATTCTTACAGATATAAGCATGAACATATAAATATAGCCTGCTGAGTCCATTTAATGTTCCTTGTGTACATATATTTTCAGGACTGAGGAGTTGATATTAGATAACTGTGGAATCATCTCTGAGAAAGATTGATTCTCCCTCTCAGCAATTATAAGTTGCCTAGAGTTCTTTGTCTCAGGTTGGCAAGTCTTAAGAATTTCCTCTTCCTAATTAGCATATTGATATCATTATCATTCAGGTCTTATTTAGGCAACCATATTGTTGAGGTATCATAGACGAAGCTTCCCTATCACTCTAAAAGAAATAACCTCACAGCAGACTTCTTCATTTGTTGGCTCTTAAAATTTTTCTGTCCCATCTTCTACAGTATTCCTGGAGCCTCAGGTATAGGTGTTGAATTATAGATGTATACATTAGTTCAGTACATCTCAATATTACTAATCTTAACATGTTAACCAATTCTTTTTTTTTATATCTGCTGCAAAGGGAAGCTTTTTTTGAGGAGAGGTAATAGAAACACTTAATGGTGTTGATAAGAATGCCTTTTCAAATGTAGTTAGGAATTATGCTTGTCTGCAAAACTGGTTCTCCTCTAAGATCCTCAACTTCACTATTTCCACATAATTAGCTAGTGTTCTAGTATAGGACATGATTTTCCTCTTATTTAGTATGCATTAAGTCCAATAGGAGCTGTTGGTTACTCACAAGCTATTTGTGCCATCATTTTATCTTCGGGGTTATCTTGCCTTGCTGTTCATTGATGTCGTTCATAGGCATCACAGCTGGGTAGGAATATTGATTACTCCTCTTTTCACAACTTGCATTGAATGTTCTGTTACTATGAGAACTATACTGCAAGGAGGAGACATTTAGACAAAGTATTATGAGTCCTATATCTGAAGCATGTGGTGTATTCAGCAGTAGAGATTTACCTTCAACTTCTGAGATACATAAAAAGAGAATAGAAAAGGGAAAGTTTATTTTGTTTTGAGAGTCTCTTAAATGACTCTGACACCAACTCAAAACAAGTTTTCTCATGTCTGGTATTAGGATTTTTGTTAGATAGCCTATGACTCTTGTGGAGAGCATTCTCAGTCCAAATAGAAGAGCTTAGCTTCATTTAAACTATATACATGCATGTATACTCATTCATATATGTGCACATATGTAATTTAGGTAAACATAAAATAATATGTTGCCTTAAAGCTTTTTCAAAATCCTTAGTATTATTTGTCCCTTCCTCTTCTTCTGTAATCACCTCCCTGACCCTTCCATATTTTTCTATTCCTCCCTTAATATAAACGGAATACTTCTGTCCTTCTCCTCCCCATAATCTCTTTCATTTTCCTGAGATCTGTGGTTAACACATGTTTAATATCCACATCTGAAGATTCAGAGCTATAAACTGCAGATGAGGGAGAATATGAAGTGTTTGTCTTACTAGTTCGGGGTTATTGTTGGCAGAGTTTTCTGTCCTCCCCAGTCCCACAGTCGTTCAGTCCCAAAGAAACACATAGAGGGTTACATTAACTATAAACTGGTTGACCTATTAGCTCAGGCTTTCTTATTAACTGACTCTTATCATCATACATTAACCCATTATTCTTGTCTGTGTTAGCCGTGTGGATTGGTAACTTTTATCAGTGAGGTGTTCTCAACTTGCTTCCTCTTGGTCTGGGTGACGATTGCAGACTGAGCATTTCCTCTTCCCATAATTTTCCTGTTCCAGTCATCCCACCTATACTTCCTGACTGGCGACTGGCCAATCAGCATTTTATTAAACCAGTACAACTGACAAAACTTTACAGGGTACAAGACCTCCTCTTTCTTTTCAAAACAAGAACTCTAAATCAAAACTCCTTTATTTAGCTTTTTTTTTCTGCCATTATCCATAGCAATTTGTAACCAACATTTTAAACAAAGACAAATATCCATAATCCATTTTTTGAGACTATGGGTGTAGAGAGACCCCGCCTTTTGGGGCGGGACAGCCTCGGGCGAATGTTTTTACTAATGAATTGGAACGCGAGACTGGAGC
>NC_022031.1:2528447-2534535 GCF_000317375.1 Microtus ochrogaster | reverse complement strand
GAGTGTGCTTTTATATTAAAATTGTCTTCTTGTACCCACTGGCCTGGATTAATTAAATACGCCTTCACTATGGGTGTAGTTTTCTAGCCTACTTCCTGCTAATTGGCGGAGCTGATAATCTTATGGGGACCTAAAAAATAGGATTTCTGTGAGGCTTGATAATCTCATCTAACAGTCTTGATGCTGTTCTGGATGTAGAACTCAGAAAAAAAAACAACAGAGGTCCTAAGAAATGCTGGATCATCTGGGACATCTACTCCTATCAGAGATATTTCATGGGGTCTTTCTTGGTTAAACTTGATTTTTTTTAACCCAGAGTGAATCCACAGCCTCTCATTTCCATGGAAACAAAGCAAAACCTTTTCTCCAAAGTAACATATCTTTGGACTCAAATTTTGAAATCAGGGCATTTTCAAAATATTATGTTAGATTAGTCCAGCAGCATTTATAATCAAATGTCTTTTAGCAGCTGTTGTTCCTTCCTCAGCATTCAAATAATTCAGACAACAAAGTAACATACAGTATCCAGATTCTCTGCTTATTTCTCATATTTATAGGCTTTATTTAAAACTCTATTTCTTTTATTTTTATTTTTAATTTTTGGTTTTTGAGATAGGGTTTCTCTGTGTATCTTTGGCTATCCTGGAACTCATTCTGTAGACTACACTGTCTTTGAACTATCCATAGCATGAGGGCCTGGTTGTTGGGGTTTCTGTCCTGCACAGTTCCCACAGTCCCAAAGAAAATCACACAGAGGTCTCCATAAATTATAAACTGATTGGCTCATTAGCTCAGGCTTCATATTAACTCTTATAACTTATATTAACCCACTATTGTCATCTATATTAGCCACATGGCTCAGTACCTTTTTCAGCAGGGTAGGTCACATCCTGCTTCTTTGGTGTTAGCAGGACTGCAGAGGAATAGGCTCCTCCTTCCCTGAATTCTCCTGTTCTCCTTGCCCCACCTCTACTTTCTGTCTGGTTGTCCCGCTTATACTTCCTACCTGGCTACTGGCCAATCAGCATTTATTCAAAACATAAATAACAGATACAGAATTGTTCCACACCAGAGATACTCTCTCTCTCTCTCTTTTTTTTTTTTTAAAGGATTTTGTCCTTTTTTTTTTCCTCACCCAAGCCTACATATATTTTTAAACACACTGTAAACAGTTTAGAGGTTTTTGCATCTGGATCTATCTTTATTGTATATCTCTCTTTGTCTAATCATATGAGTCTTTAATATGCTAAGTGATATGACTAAGATTAAAGCTATGGCTTTGATGGCTGGATCCAGCCCATTCCTTAGCTTATGAGAGTCTAGCTTCATGGCATAGGTACTGGTGGGAACCTTATTTATTGCCACAATTCTATGGAGTTTCAAGGTCCCTGCCACCACCAAGAAGGATGTTGTCAGCTATTCATGAACACCAGTTAAGTGTTTGGTGGTAGGGCCTCTTAAAAGAGCTGTAAGGTTTTTGTATCTAAAGCTAAGTCAGTCAGCCTATCTTAAATGAGATGCACTTGCCTCTGCCAAACAGAACCCACCCAAGAAAATGCTGCTACCAAGAAGCCATGCTTAATTCTGTTCTTCTGTGTCTAGAATTACTTCTCAAGCTCTCTTGGATTATATGTGGATGTAGTTGTTCATGTTTGTGCTATTTATTCAAGGAGGCTACTTGCTCTTTTGCAGCTACCAAAAACTGAAATAATCACATGGAAATTATATTTATTGCAACACTGTTTAGCCTATTAGCTTATACCTATTCCTTTTATGTCTTCAATTAACTCATTTGTATTATTTTATATCTTACCATGAGGCTTGTGGCCTACCAGCAACATTTCAGCTGGCAGCTTGCATCTTTCCCTTCTAGTGGTTACATGATGTCTCCCTGATTCCACCTACTTTCTCCCAGCATTAAGTTTAGTTTTCCCTCCTAGCTCTATTCTGTTAAGCCATTGGTTGAAAACAGTTTCTATATTTACTAATGGCAATAAAACATACTCACAGCATACAGAGGGGAATCCCACATCACCTCTCCTTTTCTGTCTAAATGAAAAAGAAGGTTTTAACTTTAACATAGTAAAATTATATATAACAAAACAGATATCAAGCAAGAATTATAGTTACAATATTTATATCTACTTTATCTTTTATCATAACTAAGAAAAACTATAAATATAACTATCTATTCTTCAACTTCTTCAAAGACTCCAGAAGGATATATTACCTAAGTAAACAGGAAGTACATTGTAAGCAACTTCCAAAACTCTAGAATTGACAGAGACATCTCGCTACCTGGACAGTCACCCAAAGTTCTTCTGTAATGTTGTGGGCACCTATATTCAGCCTAAAGGCCCATATCTGGCAGACTTTTTCATGAAGCAGGAAATTTCAAAGACAGTTATACCTATATTGGCAGTTTGTTAGTCACTTTCTTCTGTGTCCTGCCAAATGTCTGACAGATTCTTTCATGAAGTAGGAACTCCAAAGGACCATCTCACCTTTAAACAAATTCAGCAGTCATTTTTCTGTGGGTCCTGCAAGTCCAGTTCATACATCATAACATCAAGCAGTCCAGGCAAGAAAAGTTTCTTGCCCAAATGGCTAACTAACTCCATAAGGAGCATCTTTAGTGCCCATCATCCTTTAATAAGTTATTGGTGCTGCCAGGAGCAAATGTGTCTCAGTATCATAAAAAGTCTAATTTAAAACATTTTAAATGCCATATTCCATAGGTCTTTGAAAGGTTTAAAGATTACCTATCTAACCAAAATATATCTCTATATGTCTATAAAATATAATCTAATAGGCCAAGCAGTATTGCAAATAACATGGTTTCTGTATAATTATTTCAAATCAGGAAACAAATGAGCAACCTCCAACTACAAGTTATCTCATATAATATGATCCTTTCATGTACATTTATTTACCTGCAAAGTTTATAATTTTATTTTTCTCCAAATATGAACATTGTTCCATTGTGTTTGCGTGCTGTATTTTCATTATCAGTTCATCATTGTTAATTGCTAAGCAATTAACAATGGAGTAGCATGTCTAGTCATCTTCAGGACATATGCTGAAGGGTGACATAGCTGTGTCAGATGGTAGAGTTATTTTTAGCTTTCTGAAGACTATTTATACTGCTTTACAGAGTGCTGCACAAGTTTTACAATCCCACAAACAATGAATATAGGTTCCCTGTCCTCCAAATCCTTACCAGCATTTGCTAACAGTTGTTTTGTTGATTTTCACCATTCTGACTGCAATAAGATGACATTTCAAAGTTATTTTTAAATTGTATTTCCCTCACTGCTACAGAAGAGAAATACTTCTCAAGATATATCTTAGTCATCTTTATTTCTTCATTTTGAACACCCTGTTCAGATCCACAGTCCATTTTTAACTGGATTATTTATTTGTATTCTTGAAATTTGTTGTTTTGATTTCTTTATATATTCTGGATTTAATACACTGGAAGATGTAAAGATTGGCTCTCACCCTGTGAATGTCTTATTCACTTGTTTAATTATTTAATTAGTGAAACACAGGTTTTCAGTTTTATGGAATCCCTCTTGTCAAACCTTCTTCTTAATTTATAGCCAATGACATCCTATTTGAAAGACCCTTCACAAACCTATATGCTGTAGGGCACGGACTATGTGTTTTTCTATTTGTTTTAGTATTTCTGGTTAAAGTCTGAGATTTTAGAAATAAGTAAAAAGTATTCTCTGTCTGGTGACATTCTTCCCAATGACTACAACATAGATAGAAATTGTGATGATTCATACTGAATATGCCAAGATTACTATAACTTTTTCATTCTTTTCTAAGTGTTAAGTTTGGGGTTCTAAAACTTTATTTTTCTTATTTAATCTTTATATCAAGTGATTTGTGTTTTGATTGAATTTGCATTTACTATTCATGTCAGCTATAATAAACATTAATTGAAGTCTTCAAGTAGTAAGATGTGATAGTACATACCTTTGATCTCAGCATTTCTAAGATGGTAGAATAGAATGATGAGTCTAAAATTATACAGAGGGATAAAGTGAGTTCAAGACATACCTAAAACATAAAAAGAAACTCTGTCTCAAAAGAGACAAATCAACAGTCATTACATATTACCTTTTCCCTTAAAAAAGCTAAAATATTTAATGATGTAAGACAAAAAGTTTTGATTTATCTAAAAATAAATCTTTTCATGACTTTATGAAATTTCAAAGAATGGTACATCAAAGGTAAAGTCTCATGTGGAGTTATTTTGTTTGTGCTTTAATAAATAAAGCTTACCTGGAGATCAGAGTATGGACCTAGCCACTAGTTAACTGTTAATTCCAGCACTCAATTGACAGAGGCAGATGGATCTCTACAAGTTCAAGGTCACCCTGACTATGTGAGATTGATTCAGTCTATAAGAGAATCAGAGCCAAGTGGTGGTGGCTCACACCTTTAATCCCAGTACTTGGGAGTCACATGCTTTTAATCCTTACACTATGGAGGTAGAGACATTAAGGGATATGGCTGGGCAGAGAGGAGTATATAAGGCAGGAGGAGACAGGAGCTCAAAGCATTCATTCTGAGGAGTCAATACAGGTAAGAACTAGTGGATGGCTGCTCTGCATCTCTGATATTTTTCAACATTAACCCCTATATCTGACTCTGGGATTTTATTATTAAGGCCAATTAGAATTCATACTACAGTTCCATGTTGGAATCAGAAGAAAAAGTGAGAGTTATCTGAAAATTCCTCTCAGTATAGAAAGGGGACAAATAGGAAGGTCAGACACCTGTATTTGTAACTTCCTTCCTAAGAAAACTCTGTTATAATTATGAGACAGTAAGAACACAAGTCTGAAAATTATATAGAAAAATAACAGGTTGAATTTTAATGTAATAAGATATGTTATAAACAGTAAGTCACAGAAGTTATCCTCCCATGTTAAGGAGAAAGGACAGAGCAGTCTATACATTAACTGGTGTAAACTCTGTCACTTGTCATTTAGAGCTCCTTATTTGGTTACTTATGCAAAAGTGCTACTTGACCTCTCTGTTTAGCTTTTGGTATTGTTCTGGTTTTAATTATGGGAGGAGGATACCAGAGGTCTCTGCCCAGTGTGTGTCTCCCTCAACCACTCTCCACAATTATTATTTGTAACAGCATGTCTTACCAGACTGAAAGTCATGAATATGGCTAGCCTCATTGACCAATGAGCTTTTTAGATCTGCTTATCCCTATCCCCCTTCAAGACTGCAAAGTGTAAAATGTTCAGTACTTATTTGTGTTTATATATATATATTTGTACTAAAATCCACATAAAAACCTGAGAGAACTTGAAATGGAATTCTAGACACAAAAATACAGATTTTTAACACAGTTTCTTGTTTGCTGGTGGCATACCACAGCTCCTTTAAGAAAGGTTTTCCTGATTCAGCAGTAGAAGGAAAAAAAAACGCTGTGCCATTTTGAAATGTCAACTTTCTGGGCCATGCTGCCTGTGTGACCTCTCGCTCCTTTAGGAGACCAAACATTTGAATGGGGTTTGTGAGCAACATGCTATGGCTTGCTTGCTTGATGGCAACATGGACTGCCTGTGTGCCTAGAGATGGGGCACTATGCATGGTTCTCAGAGGTGGTGAGCAGCTTCACCATGCTGGACTGTGTGGAGCAAGTAGGCAGGGCCATATATACTCTAGTAATGCTGCAGCTTAAGTTTTTAATAAGTACTTAGCATTTTAAGAAGCACTCCTGGATAGTAAAGAATTACAGATACACAATAGGACAGATTCAGTCATAAAAGGCCTCTAAATGGGTCACAGTGTTGGATATAGATAGGTTTGGAAGAGAGAAGAAAAAGGATATAGACAGGTATAAAAAATGTATATTTTTTTTAAAAAAAGGTAAAGTCTTTAAAGAGATAGAGTACAGACAGTCATATATTAAAAGGAGTAAATAAAAATAAGCCATAGAAAAATGGAAAATTCACAGAGATCAGGATTATGCATATTATTGTGCTTTCTTTAAATTTTTTGACTGCAGAGAAACATTTGATTCTGGGGACTGCTAAGCTAAACACACACACACACA
>NC_022031.1:2500831-2527913 GCF_000317375.1 Microtus ochrogaster | reverse complement strand
TAATGTATAATTAAGAAATAAAAGTTAGTAGATAATCATCTATAATAGTCAAGCTTGTAGTCATGTTTGTTATGTTTTCTAGATATACAGAGATGTATTTCAGATGGATAGATATTCTGCAAACCTTTCAAAGACTATGGGGTCCCTGATACATGAAAGAGTCTGCCAGACATTCTGTAGGATACAAAAGAAAGTGACTGACAAACTGCCAATATAGGCAGAACTGTCTTTGAAATTTCCTGCTTTGTGGAAAAGTCTGCTGGATACTATGGGCCTGTAGGCTAAAGACGAATGTCCCAAGAATACAAAAGAACTTTGGGTGACAGATCTAGGCAGCAAGATGTCTCTGTCAATTCTAGAGGAAGCCTGCATGGCACCTTCTGTTAACATAAAAGCTAGTTCTCAGAGTGGGGTCATTCAAAATGCTCACCTTTTTTTTTTTACTACTTTTCTATTCTATTAACTTAATCTCATAATTTCAGAAAAAATAAAACTGAATTATCTATGTTGAGACACATCTTTTAAAAGTTAAAGACTGCTTTGTAGACCAAACTGGCCTTGACCTCACAGAGATACATCTGCCTGGTTCACCAAATCAGCTAAACTAGGTCCTCTGTGCAAATGCTATGACTGTTAGCTCGGTGTTTTGTGGGACTCTTAACAGTGGAAGCAAATTAAGCAAGTTAATCTCTGACTCTTTTGCCTGCTCTTCAGACTCTACCTCTTATAAGGTTGCCTTTTTCAGCCTCCATTTTCAGGCATTTACCTTGTCTTGTTATATCTTTCCCTGTCCTGTTTGACTATAGTCTCTTGGAAGCCTACTCTTTTCTGAAGAGGAAGCAGAGGGGATGTGAATAGAGGGAGAGGGGAAGTATGGGGAAGCTAGGAAGAGTGGAGGGAAGGACAACGGGTTGAAATATATTGTATGAGAGAAGAATTTATTTTCAATAAAAAGAAAATTAAAAAGTAAAAATAAAGTGGAAGACTAATGAAAAAATGAAATCTTTTTCCCTAGAGAATGCAGAAAAAGGACATAATACATCAGAGAATACATCAGAATCTCTATCTGCTGTCATAGGGATTCTCCTGTGTTTATATTCTATACACATTTATCTGAAAAAATGAGCTTCAAACTACTATGAGAAAAAGAAGTCTTTTGCAGAAAGCATTGTTCAGTTCTCTCTGTTCAAACCCATCGAGTTTGTTGATTCAGAGCATATTATAAACACTAAGCCAGCAAAGCATGCTAAATATTGTCATGGAAAACTAGCATAAATAATAAAGATTATCTCTTATTAAATAGTAAAAAGATAATTAATTAATTAATTAATTACATTTAAAATTTTAAGAGAACTCTCCATAGTGAATTAAAGAGACTTGAGCAAAGCATTTTAAAAACGTTGAATTACAACTTCCCAAAATTCAGAACAAAATGAACATGTAATCTAATCATTTAAAAATTATTTTTATACTATGATAAATACTGATATCTTAGAATATAAAATAAAAGTTTAAAAATTGTCTTGAAAACTAAATAACGCAGTATCACCAAAAGTAGGGATTAAATTTCAAAGTTAAGGAGACATTTATGAAATAACTGACAAATAATAAAGAACACAGAAAAAAATTCATAGACTATGACCAAAACAGAAAGGAGAAAAGAAGAAAGAGATAAATTTACTTAGAGAGATGAAAAGTTGATACTTACTAACACTACATATTTAAAACAACAACATTAAAAATAGGGGAAGGAAAGATGTCTCAATGAATTAAAGCACTGTTTGCTCTTCCAGAGGAACAGGTTTAATTCCCAGCATCAATACAGGAACTCACAATCATCATTGAAGTCCCAGAAAAGCCAACAATCTATTCTAACCTCCGATTACATCAGTTACTCAAGTGGTACATATAAACAGGAAAAAAATGCTGATACACACAAAATAAAAATATTTTTAAGAAAATTTATTCAATACTAACTGGTCAGCAGTTACATACCATACAAATAACATTATACTGACTGGGTACATTTTATTTATATATTTAGAAATACATATATATGATGTATATAAACAACAATAAAAGATACAAAGGCCAAAAATTTTAGGGAGAGCAAGGCAGGAAACATGAACAAGTTTGGAGGATAGAAAGGGAAAGGGAAAAATGAAGTAATTGTATTTTAATTTTAAAAATAAATATAATGAAAGATTAGCAAATAAAGTCTATAAATTACATCATTGAAGTTGTCACGGCATACCTTTAAAATGTGGTTTTTAATGTTTGACCCTAGTCAGTGATGCACTAAGCAAATATTGATGTTAGAAAAGCTAATAGTATTAAATATTCTATGCAGCCATTATACTACAACAAAGGTAGGGCAATTTAAGAACTAATAACAATAAAATAAATTATGAGTTAAGCATTTTTAATCCAAATTCTTATTTGAATTTCATTGTTTTTCTAAGATTAAGCTAAAAGATATTAAGGAACAGAGACAAGAACCAGGACAAAAGAGCAACTGCAAGGAAAGATTTAAAGATACAGGAAGATAAAGTTGGGAGAGACCTTATAGGGGTGATTTCTTTTTTTAATTAATTAATTTATTTATTTATTAAAGATTTCTGTCTCTTCCCCGCCACCGCCTCCCATTCCCCTCCCCCTCCCTTAATAAAGTCCCCCTTCCTCATCAGCCCAAAAAGCAATCAGGGTTCCCTGCCCTGTGGGAAGTTCAAGGACCACCCACCTCCATCCAGGTCTAGTAAGGTGAGCATCCAAACTGCCTAGGCTCTCACAAAGCCAGTATGTGCAGTAGGATCAAAAACCCATTGCCATTGTTCTTGAGTTCTCCGTAGTATAGGGGTGATTTCTACAGTGATCCTAGCCATGGCGGGGGGTGTTCAAGGATAGGAGTGTGAAGATTAGAAACTATTAAGCAGACGGAACAGAGATAAGAAAGAAACACAAAGGTATATGATAGAATTTGGAAGGCAACTCAGAGAATACTGAATGCTGAATTCTGTCTTCTGAGTTCTGAATTCTCCTGTCTTTATTTTCCATACACTTTTATACCCAATATAAAAGGGGAGAGAAGGCAAAAGACTACTCTAACATGATACAAAGTACATCCAGACAGTTACTGGCCCTAATACTTGAGACATCAAGTCATTATTTCTTGAGAAAAACATTTTGTTGTTTAGGCAGTGAACCCACCCCAGACCAAGTATCCTGAAGGCAGCCACTCCCCAGGTCAAACTTCCTATTTTAAAAGAGGGAGCAGAAATATGCTGGGATTCTTTGACATTTGGTCAGGGTGTAGTTGATCTTCCTCTATGTACCACCTTAATGTCTAACACATGAAGTGACCACACCCTAGGTCTCAGTGTGTAGACACAATTGTTGTCAATAAATTTGAGCAAGCTGAAACTCTCTGACCTTCAGACAAGGTGGGATAGGCTCACATTTTTGGGCTTCCACAAGAAAGCTATGCACTTCTAAAATATGTGCCAAAACTTAGATGAAGCTGGATACAGTATCCTAAAAAAAATGTCTTGAGTCTATTACAACAGAAAGCTTACATTCATGATTTCAGTGAAACACATAGACACAGAGAAACTAATGCCCCGATACTAAAGGACTAAGAAGGTTATTTTAAAACTTACTCACCAAAAATCCACCAGTCCAAAGAATTTCATGATACTTCTAGGATGACTTAAATTACAAGATGATTACAAAACTGCACAAATTGTTCTACAGCACAACATCTAAGGAATAATTTTTATCATACATGGGTCCTAAACTGAAATACATGACATGAAAGACCAAGAACAATTTTACTTACAAATATTAGTATAAAAATTCTAAATTAAAGATTGTAGTACTACAAAGATACTTATGGGGAAATTAGCAAAGAATCCCTTTGGGAGTATCTGTGAGGGATTTTCAAAGAGGATTAGTCTATGATAGCTCTGCTCTGATAAACAACCCAATCTACTGATGGATTCAAAAGGTGAATGGAAGAGAAGGTGGAATAAATGTGAAAGCAGGACCTACTTGAAGAAACTGGGTCACTAAGGCCCTACCTTCCAATGGTGTATTTTGTCATCAACTGGGTAGCAACTACCTCCTGTACAGATGTTCCTTTGTGGTGTGTCTATCTTACCATGGGCCTAGAAACAACTGAGCAAGGAAGCATTGATTTCCATCTCTGAAACCGAGTGCCAACATAAATCTTTCTTCCTATAAGTTACTTTTATCAAGCATTTGAGACAATAAGAAAAAAATCAATTGAACACAATAACTATTTGAAACATTTCCAATAAACACAAAGATAAAAAACCATCTGTAAAATTTATTATAATGATTGATATAAATTGCATGATAATCTCCATAGGCAATTAAAAGAAAAAAAAGCCTGTAGTAAAATCTAGTACTAACTTTAATTAAAATATATTTAACAATAAAGCATATACATAAATACATACATAAAATACTACATAACTAAATATTATACATAAATATACATAAATAACTACATAACTAATAACTACATAAAAGTCCTAAGTCACACTTTTAAAGTGAAATCAAGTAAATTCAGAAACAACAGCAGCCAATGTATCATCTCCTCTACTATTTCATGTTGAAAATTTTGCCTATAAATTTACAGTGAAAACTATCACAGGACTATGAATTGGACAGGGCAAATAATGTGCGTATGTGTGTGTATTAAAAGTGGAACAGTGATATAAATATAAAAAGCAATTCCATACAAACAACTACAGAAAATGCAGTTTTATTTCTTTACAATCTATATGGAGAAGCTATAAATCAAAAGCCAGATGTAATTAAACAGAATTTTGAAAACTACTCTTCACCAGTAAAATAAAACAGATGGAATAGAAGTAAAAGCACAAAATTATACAGCTAAAATGCTGTTATTGCTAATACTTCAAACACTTTTGAGGGGGAGTATCAAAGTCAAATAAATGTGAATGCAAAATTTACATAGACTTCAAAAACAGACAAGCTAAACATAAGATGATGTATAACTTTACTCATGGTTTTACAAAGCAAATCTCATCTGCACTGAGAATCCATGTGTCACTGACTAAATTGGAACAATCTGAAAGTTTAAAAACATTCTGTTGAAGATCGTGGGAAATAAGCTCTCTCCTGAATTACTGTCATGAAAGAAAAATCGACCTAGTCCTATGGAAAGAAGTTGGCAATACCTAACAAAATTGCATATGTGTTTATACTTTACCCTGACCAACCCATATTTAAGTTTTCACAACCACTTAAAAAGAGAATTTTTAAAATCCTTATACCAGAAAAAGAACAAATTTCTATTCCTCAAATATAGGGTACTGTGTAGCTTTAAACAAAATTATGAAGAAAATATATATGAACATATATTGGCTGATTTTTAGGATACGCTATTACATGGAAATGAAAGGAAAATTCAATAAAGTATATAAAATGCCTTTCTGAAGGGTTAAAATCATCATACATATACATATATATTTTTCCATACACATATATGCATGGTATATTATGGATATAGATCCTTAATTATGAAAAATAGATAAATTCAATAATGAAATAAACTAGAAACAGGAAGCATATGACAATATAAAAATGGACTCAGAATTCCTGTCCAATCATTTGATGTAGAAACACTAATCATGGTCTAAGCCAATTAAAACAGAAAATTAACTTAAAAGATACTTTATTAAATAATGTAATGATGAGATATCATTCCAAAACTGCTAGCCAACTTGTCACAAGCATTCAGGGGTAAGCTTGAGCCCCCTTTTCAGACCAAATGAGGAAAAGGCAAATAAGAATATATTAATACAAAAACTAAAGTCCATGTTATTATTGAATAATAGTAATAATGAAGAAATGGAGAAACTTATCTGCTTGAAATATCAGCTGACAAATGTTGACAACTGAAATAAAAATTTTGCATTTTGTAATTATCATAATAAAAAATTAGCAACTGTTGCTAAAATATTTGTGGATTTAGGTAGAAGTGAATATTTGTATCTTCATCAGACTGACCAATGGAATCAAATTGAAGACAAAGATAGTAATCCATTCACTTATGAATACCTGATTTTTGACAAAAAAAAGTGGAAATTATACAATGGAAAAAAGAAAGCATCTTCAGCAAATGGTACTGGCATAACTGGATGTCAACCTGTAGAAGAATGCAAATAGATCCATATCTAGTCTCATGCACAAAACTCAAGTCCAAATAGATTAAAGATCTCAATATAAATCTTATCACACTGAACCTGATAGAAAAGAAAGTGAGAAGCAATCTTCAATGCATAGGTACAGGAGAGCACTTCCTAAACATAACACCAATAGCACAGATCCTGAAAACAACAGAAATAAATAGTACCTCCTGAAACTGAGAAGCTTCTATAAAGTACAGGAAACAGTGAATAAGACAAAAAGGCAGCCCAGAGAATGGGAAAAGATCTTCACCATCCCCACATCAGACAGAGGACTGATCTCCAGAATATATAAAGAACTCAAGACATCAAAATTCCAAATAATAGGGTACAGAACTAAACAGAGAATTCTCAATAGAAGAAGTTCAAATGGCCAAAAGACATTTAAGGAAGTGTCAACATCCTTAGCCATAAGGGAAATAGAAATCAAAACGACTCTGGGATAACATCTTACACCAGTTAGAATGACTAAGATCAAAACACCAATGATAGCTTAAGCTGGAGAGGATACAGAGAAAGAGGAACACTCCTCCATTGCTGGTGGGATTGCAAACTTGTACAACCACTCTGGAAATTGGTATGGTAGTATCTTGGAAAACTGAAAATCCACCTAACTCAGGACCCAGCAATGCAACTCCTGGAAATATACCCAAAAGATGCTCAATCATAATACCAGGACATTTGTTCAACTATGTTCATAGTAGCATTATTTCTGATAGCCAGAACTTTGAAACAACCTAGATGCCTTTCGACCAAAAAAAAATGTGGTACATTTACACACTGGAATACTACTTAGTGGTAAAAAAAAAAAATGACATCTTGAAAAAAATGCACGCAAATGGACGGCACTAGATAAAAACATCCTGAGTGAAGTAACCCAGACCCAGAAAGATGAACATGGTGTGTACTCACATATAAGTGGATACTAGCTGTAAAGCAAAGGATAACAAGCCTATAGTCCACGACCCTAGAGAAGCTAGGCAACAAGGTGAACCTGAAGAAAAACATATATATTCACCTCAAAAGGGGAAATAGACAAGCTCAAGCTCGCCTCACAAAATTGGGAGTAAAAGGATGGGAGAAGGGAGAAAAAAAGGGGAAGAGGAGGAGGTAAAAGATCTTGAGAGAATACAGTGTCTGTGTAATTATTTCGAGGCATAAGCTAGCAGGTGGCAGGGGTGCTGGGGACGCAGCCCCGCCGCTCATATTACTACAGAATGGCACTCAGACATGTGGACAACTGAATCCACTGAAAGCCTGAGAAAGCTTGGGAAAGAGTAAAGCATGTTTTCTTGGTAGCAACAATTTCTCGGGTCTACTCTGCTTGCGAGAGGCAAGCAAGTGCTCTCATGTAAGAGAGGCTTCCTGACTCAGCTTTAGCTGCAAAACCCTGCAGCTCATTAAGAGGTCCTGCCACGAACCACTTAAACGGTGTTGACGAAAAGCTGAATGTATGCTTTTCGGTTTTCAGCCGTAGCAGGAAAAAGGCTGCGCCATTTAAAAATGTCGGCTTTCTGGGCCATCCTGCCAGGGCAAACTCTGACTCTTTTAGGCAGGTGGTTCATGCGGTTTGCAAGCACAGGCTGCTGAAGCTCGCTTGCTGGCAGGGACCTTGAATTGCCATAGAGTTGTGGCAGTAAACACGGCTAAAGCCAGTACCTCAGCCTGAGGCTGGAAAGCTAAGGAATGGGCTGGATCTAGCTGCCAAAGCCAGGCTTTAATCCCACCCATACTGCTCAGTAATTTAAAGGCTCGTGTGGTCAGAAAAAGAGAGATATACAGTAAAGAGAGATTCAAAAACAAAGAAAATGTTTAAATGATTTACTTGTTAAAAATATGTGCAGGCTAAAAGTTGAAGTTCTTAAAGTAAAAAACAAAAAAAAGGAAGAGAGTTGTTGTGTATAGTAGTACACACCTTTAATCCCAACACTTGGGAGGCAGAGGGAGATTGACCTCTGTGACTTCAAGGTGTGGTAGCACATGCCTTTAATCCCAGTGCCTAAAAGGCAGAGGCAAACAGATCTCTGTGAGTTCAAGGTGTAGTAGCATACACCTTTAATCCCAATGCCTGGAAGGCAGAGACAGGCAGATCCGTGGGAGTTCAAGGACAGCCTGGTCTACAGAGTTATTCCAGGTCAAAGATATACAAAAAATCTGTCTCAAAAAACAAAATAAAAGTAAAAATAAAGAAAATAGAGTTAAAATAAAGCCATACAAAAATGGAAAATAAACAGAGAATTTTGATACTGTATGCTATTATGCTCTCTTTGAATTGTTTAAATGCTGAGGAAGGAGCAACAGCTGCTAAAAGATATTTGTTTATAAATGCTGCTGAACTAGTCCAACATAGATATTTTGAAAATGCTTTGACTTTGAAATTTGGATCTAAGGACATGATGCTTTGGAACAGAGTTTCTTATTTTATTTTCACAGCGGGTGAGAGTCTGTGGATTGCTTCTATCCCAATATGGTATGATGGACCATGCCCTCCTGAAGGGTTGCTGTGAATACCTTCAGAAAATTGCTTCACTCAACTGCCAACTGAGATGAAACTAGCACACAGGTTATACCATGAAAGACCTAATTAATGACGCCCCCATTCAGCAGGAAGCAGTTTGGAGAGAAAAAACTGCGCCCATGTTCTCAAATATGGTTTATAAATGTTCTTTTACATTTAAAGGGGGATATGATATAGGTATGAATAATTTGCATTAGTATAGATTTTGCTTTATTGATAGAGATTTAAGGTAAATTTTGTTATCTGTATATGTATTTCTGATGTTTATTAAGGTATTGTGATTGTGTAGTTCACTTAAAAATGTAATGTATATAGGTTGTTAAAGGATAATCAATAATAGTCAAGCTTGTAGTCATATTAGTTAAGATTTTCTAGATGTACATAGATATATTTTAGATAGGCATTCTTCATATTTTTAAAGATTATAAAATATGGCATTTTAAATGTTTTAATAACTTAGGGCTTTTCATGACAATGAGACACGTCTGCTCCTGGCAGCACCAATCTACTTCAAGAAGAAGATGGGCATCGAAGAGGCACCTTATGGAGTTTGATAGTCATTTGGGCAAGAAAACTGCTCTTGCTTGGACTACTGCATAAACTGAACACAGAGAACCCGCAGAGAGAGGACTACTGAACTTGCCTAAAGGTGAGATGATCTTTTGGGGTTCCTGATTCATGAAAGAGTCTGTGAGACATTCTGCAGGACACAACAGATAGTGACAGAACTGACTTTGAAATGTCCTGCTTCATGGAAATGTCTCTGGATACCATGGGCCTGTAGGCTGAAGATGGATGCCCCAACGGTACAGAGGAACTTTGGGTGACTGTTCAGGCAATGAGATATCTCTGTCATTTCTAGAGTTTGAAAGTTGCTTATTTCTTGTTTGCTTAGGTAATATTATATCCTTCTGGAGTCTTTGATGCAGTTGAAGAATAGATAGATAGTTAAGTTGTTTTCCTTTGTTATGATAAAGATAAAATAGATGTAAATATTGTAATTTTTACTTGATAACTGTTTTGTTATATGTAATTTTGCTATGTGAAAGTTAAAGCCTTCCTTTTTTTTGTTTAAACAGAAAAAGGGAAATGATGGAGGAAGGTCATTGGTTAAAAAATAAAGAAACTGCCTTGGCCCATTTTATTGGATAGAACATAGGTGGGTGGAGTAAACAGAATAGAATGCTGGGAGGAAGAGGAAGTGAGCTCAGAGACGCCATGCTCCCCTCTGCCTGGCAGATGCGATAGCTCTGCTCTCTGAGGCAGATGCATGAAGCTCAGACCCAGGATGGATGTAGGCTAGAATCTTTCCCGGTAAGACTGATGCTACACAGATTATTAGAGATGGGTTGATCGGGATATGAGAATTAGCCTGTAAGGGCTAGAGTTATTGGGCCAAGCAGTGTTTAAAATAATACAGTTTGTGTGTTGTTATTTTGGGTAAAGCTAGCCAGTGGCAGGAGCTGGGTGGCGGAATGCAGCCCCGCAGCTCCCTCTACAAGAGTGGGAACTGTAATTGGTATGTAAAATGAAAAATGATAGTTTGTTTTTTTAAAAAAAATAATAAAATAAGAAAAAAGAATTTAAACAAAGTATAGCCTTTGTCAAAATCCATAAGTACTAGTCTTAGACCAAAACAGAAAAATACTATCTTTAGGTGTCAGCAATCACCCACCTCTTTCTTGCTTCCCTTACAAGACTGACTTGATAGATAAATTGCTCATACCATCTACTGCCTGCTCATTAGAAGTTACTATTAGTACAAAGCATGTGAGAAACAAAACAGAATTGCTTCTGGGGAACTCACAGCAGAGCTTTTCCAGCTTTAGAGAGCATTGTCAACACACTGGCACCTGGAACATATCGCAGGGCACAGGACTGGAGTGGAGGTGGGGTTAAATAAAATCACTTTAGATTTTTTACTTCATCATGATAAACTCTCTACTTCCAAGGTGACTCCTAGCTCAAAAATCTATCCAGCAGACATGTGAACCTTTAATTGAAGAATTTTTTGTAAAAATTATGTCTGTTCTGCAAAGACCAAGGTTGAAAAGGTTAGAAGAAATGCCTGTAGAGTTTTAGCCATGATCTGCTCCAGCAGTCACAGTAACTGTTTGTACCACAGGAATCTGACAGAGAGAAGTAAAATGTCCACTAAAAGCATAATCAGCAGTAGAAACATCATCCATAGGTCATCTGACACCCAAGTAGCACACAGGAGCTAAGGACCCTACCTGAGAAAGTGTGTCTGTTTATTCTGGGTTCTTCAGAATCCACACCTTTTTGGCCTCTACATATAAGCCCAGAAGAGTCAGTAGACAAAGACACAAAGTTTTAAAATGTCACATATGGTAAGTTTTGTATTACATCTGTGTGTTTCACAATTTCTATTAACTTTGTCATGAAATCGTTTTTCTAAGTAGCCTCACATTTGCAAGAGTATGACCATGAACATGATCTAAGAAATCTTCTCTGAACTGTTTAATTCTTGCACCAAATAATTTTATATGACACAAAGTCTTCCCCATTCCTCATCCTGAAATTATTGATTTGCTTGCCAATTTGGCCCCCATGCTTCCCTATATTAGTCAACTAGACCATTAGCATATTGTGTCAGTCACTTCTGGAGAGTTAAGTGAAGGACTCACAGAAAAGTGTCTGTCTGTAGTTACCTGATTGTAAGGCCTAGGGACTTCTTTTTTTTTTTTTTTTTTTTTTTTTGTTTTTCGAGACAGGGTTTCTCTGTGGTTTTGGAGCCTGTCCTGGAACTAGCTCTTGTAGACCAGGCTGGTCTCAAACTCACAGAGATCTGCCTGCCTCTGCCTCCCAAGTGCTGGGATTAAAGGAATGCACCACCACTGCCCGGCATGGCCTAGGGACTTCTGTTGGCAGCAACAAAAAATAATACAGTGTAAAATATACAGACAATGGCATCCTCATAGTATTCTCTGAACAAGCCATGGTCTTCCTTTCTCTTCTTTCTCTTGCATGGACCCTCAAAGTTTATTTGTTTTCATTTCTATTGCCTGAAAAAGGTTTTAACAGAGTAGCTATTTCACATAGTTTTTTTAAAATAACCACTTATCTATGATATGAAAATATCTAGGAAAAAGGTGTAAAAATGTAAAGATGTAAATTAAGAATTCTACAACCACAATAGTAGTGTTGAATAGTTCTGTTACCTTCTCATGAATATAATATGGTTGCTATTTGATTTTCACTTACACGTGTCCTTTTATGACAAGATATTTTTTGTAAAGACAGTCAGAAATATTTTCTTGAAATTGGAAGGAGGCAAGGCTTTCTTGCCAAGGAAACATCTTGACCTCAGTTAGTGACTTGTTTGAAACCAAAGATGTTCTAGTGAACTCTCCACTCTGTCAGTATGCATACTGGCTACATTGTAGACTTGGAAGGCTGAGTAAAAACAACTTTTTCTTTGTGGGTATTAGGCTTTGACCCTGGGTCTCCAGGCAGTCTAGGCAAGTTCTTTAGCACTGAGTTATATATCCCCAGCACTTTTAACATTTTATTTTGAGATGCAGTCTCACTCTAGATTTCAGTCAGGATCTTTAACGTGCCATCCTCTATTCTCGGTCTCCTTCGTAGGGAGGATTGGAGTCCTACTAGATGAGATTTTGTTTTCCTTGAAGCAAATTCAAGATCATTCAAATTCCTCACAAGATTTAGTACAAAATGTAACCACATGTATTCTCAAACCAGAAATAATTGAAATATATGATAATTATCTGCTGTAGAAGCACATTCCTCTCCTTCAGCCAATAGCCTTTAAGATACCAGCCCACTTGGGTGTGGTCGCTTATACTGTAAAAGCAGCTGTAAAGTATATGCTTGCTCTCTTGCTTCTGGCTCTGCTTCCAGCTGCTAGACTCTGTTCCTGTTCTTGCAGAAGACTATTATCTAGGACAGTGATCTGTAAGTTTCCCCCCTAAATAAATAACCTTCTTATTGTTCATAATTCTGAACTGATATGGGATTATTTTGTGATTTCCATCATCAACTATCCACTACAAGAATTGTTTGTAAATTAAACATTAGCCCTTTCTCCAAATGAAATGTAGTAAATGTAAACTTTATTGTGTTGAAAATTCTTGACCTCTTGTTTTAGCCCTTCCAAACCCTAAAATTCTAGAACTTGTAGAAACCTGTGTCTTTTTCTCAAATTTATACAAGGTTCTACAGTGACTCTTGTATCCCTCTACTTCTTTAATGCTTTTCTAGGGACACTGCTTCTCCTCATAATGCCAAATAGTTTCTGTAACATCTTAGTAATAGAAGTATCACACAATTGAATAAGCCTACTATATAAAAGAGAACCAAAGAGGTCTTACATTACAGAAATACCCTAGCATCTCATGGAAGAATCAGGGCCATTATTGGGCTGTACCATCAGACAAAGACTTTGAAGACCCACCCACCTAATCTCAGCTTCTCTCCAACTCTACTGTCCCTCCATTTTCTGCCACCTCGTCTCCCATTATTAATTTATTGTTCTATACAGAGTTCTTGTTGAAAGATCTTGCTTTTATTGTAAAAAATAATTATCATGCCCTTCCCTTACTGCTGAATGCACCCAAACACACATGGATTAAAATGTTTCTGCAGTTACCAGTTCCATTCTGCTTTAAAAATAGCTGCGTTTGAAAACAGCCAAAATGACATGGGAAAAATCTGTCTTTATAGCAGAATCAAAGTCAATCTTTGAAGCTGTATCTTTTTCAAAGGACAATACACAATTCTATTTTAAGTTCTGAAGTTGAGAATTATGGCTTTATTAAGGAAATTAAACTGGGCCTGAGTCAGGAACCTCCTTTCTCTCTCTTTCCAATCTTGCAATAACAGTCTGGTCATGACCAAAGGTCTCAACATCAGTTTATGTTTTCTTCAGGTTGCTTTCTTTTTTATCCTTATTCAGCCCAACCATGAGTTTATTGCATATGTTCCTTTTTTGGCTCATGCCCAGATCAAGTGAAGAAGCTTTTTGCAGCTCTGTTCTACACTAAGGTTTTCCTTAATATGGTTTGCCATGATGTGGACAATAAAAATCTATTCTTTTAAAGATTTCTGCCACAGTTCAAGCCTCACTACAGTGACAGCATGTAAACACAGAGCCTCTCAAAAGACACTAGGCCATGAGGACTCCTTTGCTAATGGGATTAATGAACACATCAAAGAGGTTTCACACTGTGTTCAGACTGCTTCCATTCCATCCTGACAACATGAAAACACAGCCAGAAAGTTTCATCAGAACTAGCATCTTGGGGACTTGTTTTTGGAATTCCCACCCTGGAGAACTGGGTGAAATAAATAGATCTCTGATCTTTAGGAATTACTAAGATTGGAGCATTCTGTTATAGCAGCACAGAATAAACAGAGAGTCCTCTATATTCAAACTGTCATATTATCAGTGCTACCATGTTTTCCTTTTCTAAAAAGAAAAAAAATCTTACAATGAGAACCATGGAATTATGGCTAATATATGTCTAAACTCTTATCATATGGGTGCCATAAGTCCCATTGTAAAGTTAAAATAAAAATTTCATTTTGTATATTTATAGATTATTTTATATTAAAATGCGAAAAAAAATTCTAGACTTTTTTAAGTATTCCAAAGTGGTGAAGTAATGTCTTAAATAGCAAAACAAAATAGCTTACTTATGTTACTGTCAAGCAAAGGCATGGCCAACCAAAAGACAGTGCTCACTATAAACAACTGTTCACTTCCATATAAACAATCTTATGTTTTTAAGCATATATACACATATATACGTGTGTGTGTGTGTGTGTGTGTGTGTGTGTGCATACAAGGGCAAAATATATTCATTATAACACTCTATGAAGGACATTTACTATATGTTTGAGGAGACAAAATACCCAGTGATCTCTGCATTTTCTGGGTTTATTTTGATCACTTACTGCCATGATAGTGAACATAATCCTGGGTACATAATGTTATCTATTGAATCATCACTGGAGAAATATTCTGAAAGTGTTCATATCCAAGAAATACTGAATAAATCATTAGGGCATGTAGGAAAAAATATTTATGCCAGCATAAATCTAGAATGCCTTTTGTTTTTTTTATAAGTGATGTTTCGAATTCTCTGGAATGTCTTCTTTGATGGCAGAAATAAATGTACCTAGGCACTGTAGAAAGTGTTATTCTTTTTTTAAAAGATATAAGTGGGGAGGGAAGGCTGGTTCCATGAGGGACAGTAGTTCCATGAGGGGCAGCCAGTCCCACGAAGGGTAACAGTGGATGACCCGAGCCTCGGGGTCCCCAAGCCTAAGTGAGTACCCTGAGACTCTTGCTAGTCACCTTGGTGGGTGGAAGACTGCTGCAGCTGAGAGACAGAGAGATACAGCAGGCAGAGAGAGTTTGAATATAGAGTTTATTTAGTGGGCTATGGAGGGAAAAGAAACAGAAAGGAGAGAAGGGGAAAGAAGGGAAAGAGGGAGAGGGAGAGAGAGAGAGAGAGAGAGAGAGAGAGAGAGAGAGAGAGAGAACAGAAATTACCTCTTCAGGAAAGAGAAGATAGGAGAGAGAGAGTGATGCAGGTTGGAGGAGGCAGGATATCTGCTTCCCTCAGCAGAAGGGGGGATTGGGAGAGGGCAGGACTTGTCTCTTAAAGGAACAAACAGGGTACCCTGGTGACAGGCCAGACAAGCAGATCATAACAGAAAAGAGTTAACAAATTCTATAAAAATATGTGCAACAAATAGGTGATTTTCATATCATGAAAAATTCTCCTGATTAAGGAGAGTACTTATCACATCTATGAATAAATAAAAATTATAAATCACAATTTTTGTCATTCTGGGTCTGGGTTACCTCATTCAGGATGTTTTTATCTAGTGTCATCTATTTGCATGCAAATTTCAATATGTCTTCGTTTTTTAGCACTGAGTAGTACTCCACTGTGTAAATGTACCAAATTTTCTTTTTACACTTTTTGGCTGATGGTCACCTATGTTGTTTCCAGGTTCTGGCTATTACAAATAATGCTGCTATAAACACAGCTGAACAAATGTCCTTGTGGTATGAGTGTGCATCCATTGGGTATATGCTGAGAAGTGTTATTGCTGGGTCCTGAGGTAGGTTGATTCCCAGTTTTCTGAGATCCCACCATACCAATTTCCAGAGTGACTGTACAAGTTTACACTCCGCCATGGAGGAGTGTTCCTTTTACTCCACCTCCTCTTCAACATAAGCTATCATCTATGTTTTTGAACTAAGCCATTCTGACTAGTATAAAATGGTATCTCAGAGTCATTTTGATCTGCTTTTCCCTATTGGCTAAGGATGTTCAACATTTCCTTAAGTGTCTTTTGGCCATTTGAGATTCTTCTGTTGAGAAATCTGTTTAGTTCAGTTCTCCATTTTTTAAATTTGATTATTTGAAATTATGATGTTCAGTTTCTTGAGTTTTTTATGTTTTGGAGATTATTCCTCTGTCTGATGTGGGGTTGGTGAAGATATTTTCCCATTCAGTAAGCTTCCATTGTGTCTTATTGACTGTGTCCTTTGCCTTACAAAAGCTTCTCAGTTTCAAGAGGTTCTGTTTATTTATTGTTATTCTCAGTGTCTGCGCTACTGGTGGTATGTACTAACTCATAACTGGCTATTAGATGTAAAACAAAATACAACCAGCCTATAGTCCATACCCCAGAGAAGCTAGGTAAAGAGAAGAATCCTAAGAGAGACATATGTGGATCTCCTGGGTAAAGGAAAATAGACAAGCTCTCCTGGAGTGTTGGTGGGAAAAGGGAGGACAGAAGGGAAGAAAGGGATGGAGGATATCATAAGGGAATGGGATGGTTGAGATGGAGGAAGGACAGAGAGGGAGAGCAAGGAAAGAGATGTCTTGATTGAGGGACCCATTATAGGGATAGTGAGAAACCCAGAAGCAGGGAAATTTCAGGAATCCACAAGGATGGCTCCATCCAGCTAAATCCTCAAGCAATAGTGGAGAGGGTACCTGAACTGACTTTACCCTGTAATCAGACTGATGACTGCCTTAATTTTTATCATAGAACCTTCATATAGTCACTGAAGGGAGTCAAGACCATGATGGGGATATCCTCTGAAACAGCTTACCTGTACTAATGGGAGCTCAGTGACTCTGGACCGAGAGCAGGGGAGCCAGCAAGGGACCAAACTAGGCCCTCTGAATGTGGATGACAGTTGTATGGCTGGGGCAGTCTGTGGGGCCATTGACAGGGTGAGCAGGATTTATCCCTGGTGTTTAAACTGTCTTTTGGGAGTCCATTCTCTTTGGAGGGATAACTTGCTCAGCCTAGATATATTGGGGAGGCCCTTGATCCTGCCTCAAACAAGTTTGTTAGACTTTGTTGACTCTCCATAGGAAGACTTTGAAGAGTGGATGGGGTGTGGGATGGGGCAAAGGTGGGAGAGCAGAAGAAGGGGAGAGAGTGGGAACTGGGTTTAGTTTGTAAAATGAGAAAAGATTGCTTTTAAAAGTAAATAAATTTAAATAAAAAGTCATCATCTTTAATTTCAAATACAATTGAACTATAACAAAGGTAGAGATAGAACAGATAATTTGGGTGCAAGAAATATACTAAATGAACGATAAGAATGTAAATAAAATTTATAAGAAAGAGATGACTTAGATACCAAATGATTGAAATCTGAAGAGAAAAAGTAGATGCTAAATGAACTGAGATTATAAAAGAGCAACATCAATATTGACAATTACAATTATAAAAGATTGAATGGGAAAACATTTACATATTTTATCATAATTTGTTCTACTAGAAAATGAAGAAAATGTTTAAGTAGAATTGTGGGAAACAAATGAAATGGAAGGAAAGATGCTGGGCCAAGAATGCAGGAAATGGAAGTTGGTCAAGTTAACTCCAAAGCCAGGTTTCTAGCAAGATACATTGAATAAAAATAACTTTCTATTCTGTAGAAATAGATCCCAATATTACTAAGTAAATTTATTTCATCCATGGCTGAGGATAGTGACTCAACGTATTCAAAGTTCTTTTCTAGCATTTCAGAGACTCAGGGTTGAAAACCCAGCACAGAAGAAGGAAGAGGAGTCATGGGTAACAGGGAGAGTAGGGAGAGAGCAAGGGGGACTGAAAGGGGGAAGGAGGAAGAGGGAGTAATGAAGGAAGGAAGAAGAAAGGAAAATAAAAGTCTTTGTAGCTTCATTTGAATTGAATGGGCTAATGTTAATTATTGAATAATTCTTGGACAAGGTGAGATAGAAGTGGACATAGTTTAACTATGTACCAAGATTCAATAAGCTAAATTAGGCAGAACCTTAAAAAAATGCCAAAAAACAAAATCCTAAACCAGACTGTGGTACACAAGGGACATTGTAAGAAATATATGCTAATAGATGCTCAATCCACCAAATTAACAAGAGACTGTTCAGAGCAAAGGAGGGGTCCAGCAGAAGAAAAGCTAATATCATTTGGGTACTTAATGGACTTAATGGCTAATGATGTCTAGAATGAATGGCAGGAAGAATGAATCCTATTTGAAACTTTTAAACAAAGGATCAAAGTTATCAGAAAAGTTTGAAAAAAGATTGACAACAAATATGAATTCTACTAAAGACTATGACTTTTAGAGACAAAGGTTGTAAACAGAAATGAATATATACATGTTTATGATCTTAAATAAATATCTAGTTGGCATTATGGTATTATTTTATAGAAGATGTACATTAAAACCAAAATGAAAGCAAGGGGAATACACAAAGTGTTGAGAGACATCGACCATTAATTTGAACGAAAAAAAAAATCCATGTACCTTCTCTTTTCCTATTCTGTGAACTTGATAATCTCTTGGTCATCCTTAGGCACCTTCTACATATAAGAACAGCAATTCTCACAGGAGAAATGCAAGCAGTAAGAATGTATTCATATTTTATCTCTAGAAGGCTGACTTTCTTGGCAAGATTTTGAGTCCTGGAGCTCAGTCTCCCTCCCTTACTCATTATCCTGTGGCTACTCGTGAATGTGCAGGGCTGAAGTGTCAAGCTGTAGTTTATATCTACTCATAAAAGAATTGCCTTGTCCAATCTTTGGTTAAAGGACTTTTAGGTTGTTTCCAGGTTCTGGCTATCACAAACAATTGTGCTATGAACATAGTTGAGCACATGTCATTTTAATTGAGCATTCTTTGGGTATATACCCAAAAGTGGTAATACTGTCTCATTCTCATATAGCTTTAAATCTGATTGTTTCTGGCAGGCAAGGATGTTACATTAATGGTTTGGTTCTTTTGATAATGTTTCCTAATCCATTCTCTATTATGTCAGTCTTTATTTAATTTTTAGACTTGGATTCTCTAGTCTGAAAACAGGCAGATTGGAAACAATGAAAGAAAGAGGGGAGGTCTATGGATTTCTAATTCCCGTTCCTCATGATTTGGTTCCAAAAGGTTACTAGCCACCTGTAGTAATAGGAGCGGTGGGCTGTGTCCCACCACCCAGCTAGCTTTACCCGAAATAATTACAGGGACACTGTATTCTTTTAAACACTGCTTGGCCCTTTAGCTCTAGCCCTTACTGGCTAATTCTGATATCCCTATCAACCCATCTCTAATAATCTGTGAGCACCTGTCTTACCGGGAAGACTCTAGCCTACGTCTATCCTGGGTCGGAGCTTCATCGCATACGTCTCAGAGAGCAGAGCTCTCGCGACAGCCCTGGAGATGGGAGCATGGCGTCTCTGAGCTCACTTCCTCTTCCTCCCAGCTTCTGTTCTGTTTACTCCTCTCACCTATGTTTTAACCTATGAGGGCCAGCCAAGCAGTTTCTTTATTGCTTAACCAATGAAATCAACAGATTGATATGACACTCCCACATCAGCCACCAACTAGATAAGAAAAGGACTGCATCAAAGAACACCATGGAACCCAGGATTGACAGCTCTCTCTGGAGTCACAAATTATATAAAGCACTGTATTGGCTCCTGCGATTCCATGCTAACTAACAGGCTGAGGAAGAGAGAGAGAGAGACTGATGATATTATTGTCTGTGAAATGTTTAGCTACTTGAGGTCCTAAGTTTTATTTTCTCTCATTATTTAGTCTAAGTTACTTTAAGCAGAAAGTAAATACACGACACTTGGCTTTGCACATAAGGTACAGTGTGAGTTAAGGTTTATGAACCAGGCATAATTAGGTTTAAACCCATGAAAAGATGTCATCCAATTCAAGATGTATGATTTTAAAAGGAGACATCTGAGAATGCTTTTTATCAAAACAATAACTTTTCAACGATTTTCTAATAGCACTAATCATTATCTCTTCAGCATTAATTTATGCTGCACTTTCAACCTGTCATCTCAACAGCTTTAATTCATTACTGCCTCCATGTTAAACAGAAAAATACCTGTCAAAAAGTTAGACAGAAAAGTATCTTATTTTTGTTACCAAATAATAATTTTATTATGAAAAGAAATACTATTAATTTGGTTGGTAGTATTTAAGTTTTTATCAACTTCACTTTTTCATACTTTTAGATAGAATTTAACAAATAATTTCTGAATAAGGGAATGAAATAAAATTAAATATAAAAGCATTTTCCTGGAGTGGTAATATGGGTACATATTTGTATAAATTAGCCCAACCATGTTTATCCATATTGTTTTCTTTCTACATTTTGTAGGATCATCAAATGGAAAGCATTATTTAAATTCAGTTTTACGCCTCAGTATAGCCAGTCTTTATGAAAGTTTAGACCAGCACTCATCACTGGCTCACACTGTCAAGTATATGCAAGCAAGGAAACAACTTTGTAGTGTGCCAAATCCATTCTCAGTAGTTGCCCTTTTCCCCAGAATTCTTGTTTCCCAGAAGCATGAGAGATTTTCAACCCTTTCTAGGGAAGAAAACAGTTTAGAAAAGAAAAAAAGCCTCCTCAACTGAAGACAGGACGAAAAGGTAATTAAAAACAAAGCAAAACAAAATTCAACATTCAGGAAGGGTAGGGGCAGTGAGCTTCTGCATATGCATGAAGCTGAAGGGCGTGCTGTATACTTTAAGAGACGGGGTGTGGCTTCCAGTCGACCGCCATCTAACTCCTGTGACTTCTTACTTTGAGTCCTGTTTTCCTACTGTGTGTTCTCATCTCTACAAGGGCTAGGGCTCCTGGTTTTCCTTCAAAAACTCACCTCTAGGTTTGTGTTGGTACCTATAAATTAATATCTATTTTATGGCCATGTCTTCATTCTTAGAATTTCATAATGAAGCAAAGCATTTGTAGCTTCTCAGTGTCATTGGTCTACACTCTTTCTATTTAATTATTTTTGTCAGCTCATAATGGATAAAAGACAAACTTAGGAATACTTTGACAGATGCAGTGAGTATTTTATAGGTGATATAAAATAGCTTCTTACAAATCACCAACACAGAAAATATTTGATTTATCACATATCAAAAGGTCATCATGACCTGTATCTAAATTTTAAAATTAAATATCTGCCTCCAGTGACAAAGCCCTACCGTCACAATTGTATACAAAAAGATAAAAGCTGATCTAGAAACAGACATGCCAACAAGGTTCATAACATCCTAATCAGAATCGTAATATAAGTGATTTGAAAATTAATGAAATATAAGAATATTTTCATTATATAACTTTTGGGTTTACAATTAAAACTTAAAAAATAAATTGCAAAGCCACCATACTAAACACAAATCCTAGTGCCCTACTTAAAATGTTTGTATGAACAGGAGAAGGGGAATGAATAACTAAACAAAAAAAAAAAAATCACATTCCTCGGAAGTTGCTTTAATTGTTATGTTGGGACTTTAAAAGGTCAGACATAAATATTTTCCTGTCTCTAGCACTCCATATATGTCATGTCATAAATTAAACTAAATCTCAGATAATTTTGCTGCAAAAATTTGAAAATGAGCATAGAACTTTCTGGTCTAACTGATAATTTTCTTGTCTACCTAATTATACTGCATTTGGCCTTATGAGAAATGAAGGAGAGAAATAGATTATTGCTTAATTATTCATAATAAAATCTGCTGCATTTAAATAAGTTATTAATGCAACAATATTCCATTATTGAGAAGTGAAGGATTTAATTCACTAGTAGAGTACTGCTAATATGCACAAGATCCTGGATTGCTTAATGCCCAGAACCCAAAATAAAACTTAATTATTAATAATGTCATGAGTCATGTGTCATGTATCCCCAAAATGCACAGGCTTCAAGCTTACATTGCGCATAAATTCAAAGCCATACCATATGTTTCAGGATTTTGAAAATAGAGTAGTATTTTTATAAAAATTATAAACTAGATAAGATTGAAATATAATAGAGTAACATACTTTTACTAAATTAAATTTATTTTACTCTACAAATGATTAACAGTACTTATGCAGAAATATTTGTTACAACTATTTAGGTAGAAAATGCCACAGAAATGTAAAATAATGTTTTTTTGACTAAAGAAGTTATGAAAATAAAGTGAATGCTTCAGTTAAGAATATTGATTTTTGCCATGAATTGATTCTTCTCAAATTTGCCTGCCTGTTCCCTCAGCACAAATCACAACTACTCCTCTTGCCTCTAGGCATATCACAATATTTCTACAGTTAGAACATTGTAAACATTTATGGTTGTATAGTTCCAGACCTTAGAGCAGGGACTCTGCCTGTACATTATGACGTTCACCATATGTGTGCTGAATAAAACATGATTCAAGGCCATTAGGTTTTGTGAAAATAACGTGATTTTCTTTCCTGGGTACACCAATGTCAATAAATGTCAAGGTTTGCCTTCATTTTACTGGATACATTTTTAAACTAAGACCAACTTAAACATGAGGACAATGATACTGTCATTGTCAATGTCACTGTTGTGATTTGACTTTGAGTGGCTCCCAAAATTCTCAATGGACAGCTGGCAGTGGTATGGAGTGGTAACAAGAAATTGAGAATATTGTTTGATAAGTTTGCATGAGCACTGCTGGTTTTATAATGTGATGGCTTTATTTTAAGATGGTGTCAATTAAGAGGCAAGGCTGGCTTGAAGGATGCAGGTACATTGGTCTGTATTCTAGAGGTGTTCCTTCCCCTGGTTACTTGCGCTTTTTCTGTCTCTCTGTCTCTGTCTTTCTGTCTCTGTCTCTCTGTCTCTGTCTCTCTCCTGCCTGCCTGGCATAACTAGTACAACTTTCTTTTGCCATGTGTTTTTGCAAGGATAATAGGATAATTTTGCCTTACCACAGGTCTAAAACCACTAGAGCTAGCTAAACAAGAACTAAAAGTTCTGAGGCAGTGAGCCAGCTCAGTTCTCCGTTCCTCGAGCAGTTCACTGAGAATTTTGCTGTGGTGATAAGAAGTTAATACAGTGATCATGGTCATCATCATCATCACCAGAATAACTTGTGGAAATGCAGTTTACTGTTCATTCACCAACTTATTTATCATTTTCAAGCATTATCTTTATCAGTTGCTTCTATGCAGCTATAATAAAACAATGACCAAAAGGGTTTAATTGAGTTATAGTCCATCATCAAAGGAAGCCAAGTTGCGGGAGCATGGAGGCAGGAACTGAAGCAGTGACCATGGAGTAAGTGCTCACAGGTCTGTTCTCCATGGCTTGCTCATCTTGTTGTCTTATACAGCCCAAGACCATTTGTCCAGAAGTGCATTTCCCCAGTAGTCTGAGCCCTCCAATACCAATCATCAACAAGATGCTTCTACAGGCATGCTTATTAGCCAATCTGATGATAATTTTTCAAATGAACCTTCTTCTTCCCAGATGAATTTACCTTGTCAAGTTAATAGAAACTAAACAGTGTACTATCCCAGACCTGGAGGAAAAACAAACTATATTTATTTTAGAAAATCCTAAAAAATTCGTAAGTTTATGCATGATCACTTCTAGTGCAAACAAGAAAAACATGAGCATCTAGATATGTATTTAAACTTTTGCTTTATCTCTGATATTGTTTCTCAGTCTTGTAGCATTATTTTGTCTTTCTGTATCTGGGTTTCCTGATGCAAGGTGATTTTTTTTCTAGTTGTATCCATTTGCCTGAAAATTTCATGATGTCATTTTCTTAACAGCTGAGTAGTATTTCAGTAGATAAGTGTACCACGTCTTCTTTATCCATTGTTTGACTCAGGAACATCTAAATTGTTTTCAGTTACTGGCTGTGATGAATGAAGTCAATATGAACATAGCTAAGCAAGCACTTGTCTTTGTGGTAAGACATTGTGTCCGTTGTGTATATGTGTAAGAGTGGTATACCTGCATCTTGAGGTAGGTCAATTCCCAGTTTTCTAAGGATCTGCCATATTGGTTTCCTTTGTGGCTGTACATGTTTAGAGGCTCCCTCCAGCAATGGAGTAGTGTTCCCTTGTGCTATAACTTTGCCTAAATGAGTTGTCACTTGTGTTACTGACTGATCTTAGCCATTCTGAAAGGTGGAAGATGGAATAGTAAAGTAGTTTTGGTTTGCATTTCCATGCTGACTAAGTTTCTCAGTAATTTGTGTTTCCTCTATTGAGAATTCTCTGTTTAGATCTGCACCGCATTTTAATTGGATTATTTGTTTTCTTGATATACAGTTTTTGGAGTTCTTTATATATTTTAGGTCCTTTATCTGATGTGCAGTTGGTGAAAATATTTCCCTTTCTGTAGGCTGTCATTTTTGTCCTGTGATGGTGTTCTTTGTCATGAAAAAGCTTTTCGGTTTCATGAGATCCCATTTATTAATTGTTGAATTAGTGCCTTCAAATCGGTGTCCTGTTTAGGAAGTTTGTTGTCTCCTGTGCCAATTCAATTGAGGTTAGTGTGTATGTGATGTATATATAGAAAGTTGTGTGTATACATCCCAGTGTATACATATATATATATATATATGATTATTTATTGCTTCTTTTGGATTTTTAGATCACACACACCAATCCCACTCACCTCCAGTTCCTCCATATCCATGCCTCACCCTGCAGCATCCCCCTTCAAATTAATCTCCCCAAAAATGATTTAAAACAAAACAACTGAAAAAAAACTACCTTGCTTCTCTGTGTTTCCTGTCTCTTGTATAGGTCACCAACCAGCTCCCAAATCATGACTTGGAGACTTATTAGTCATGAGTGCTTGGTCTTAGCTTAGAATCATTTCTTACTAACTCTTACGACCTAACCTATTTTTATTCATCTACATTTGCCTCAGGGCTTTCTATGTTTCTTCTGTTCTGTATGTCTTACCTTTACTCTGTATGTTTTACCAGACTGCTTCTCATGTCTGGCTGATTGGTGGCTGCCTAACTTTTGGTTACAGGCATGCTCCTCTCTTTCTCCCTTGTTCTCCTTCTCTCTTAGCCTAGAATTCTCCTCCTACTTATTCCTGTCTGCCAGCCCCTCCTATCCCTCTCCTCCCTAGCTATTGGCTGTACAGCTTTATATTAGACCCAAGTGCCTTAAGCAGGCAAGGTGAAACAAATACAAGTAATTTTTACATAATTAAACAAATGCAACATAAACAAAAGTAAAACACATTTACATAGTTAAAGTAATAATCCACAGCATAAGCAATTGTAACATATTTTTACATAGTCAAAATAATATTCCACACAATCTCTCCAGCACCTCTTCATTTATCCTAGCAACACTGGAAGCTCTGCTTTGTATATACCCTTTTGTTCAATCAGTGCCACCCACAAATATTCATTGTATTGAGTCATTGATCTCATCCAAGTCCTCTGGCCTCTGGCATACCATAATCACTGGGCCTTCTCTGAAACTCCTCTCAGATATCCTGGGGATATCATGGGGATCCTGTGGCTATTGTTCTACAGGACTGGTCCCTTCACATGTTCCAGCACTTCATACACGGGGTAGATGCTAGAATGAACCAATCCAAGGCCTAAGATGTGGATCTGGGTTGTAGGTTAGCTGGTCAGTCCACGCCACTGGGACTATACCCCTCAAGCAAGGGGTGGAACCAGCTCTTCTAGGCCAATGTAATTTGGTCCAGCTCTCCTACACCCATGGTGAGGAGTGAGATTATCTCTCTTGAGTGAGGGGACCAGTTTTCCCATGGGGGAAGATAGAGGCCTTCTCTCCTTCCACAGTGCCCAGCCAGGGGCAAGGCCCACTGTCCAAAGACCAGTGAAGAGTGGGACTCACTCAATCTGGCTTTCATATTTCAACATGGATGGTTGCTATGGCCCCCTGTGGTAACACAGGCCATGGATATCAACACAGACAGCAGCTGCAGTGGGACCATAGACCTAGATTTCTCCTCCTATTTATTCTCTCTGCCTGGAGCTCCATCTATCCTTTCTCTGCCTAGTTATTGATCGTTCAGTTCATTAATTGACAGATTATGTGCTTTAGGTAGGAGAGGTGAAACAAATGAAACACATCTTTACATAATTAAACAAATGCAGCATAAATAAAAGTACACACCTTTACACAGTTAAAGTAATATTTTGCAGCATAAACAAATGTAACATGTCTTTTCCCAGTTAAAATATTATTTCACAACACCAACTAGTATGGGGACAGTGCTCAAAACAGTTTGCTGTGTCATTTTCACACATTTGTCATTATGCTCACCCATTCCTTCCCTACTATCCTCCCTCATATATCTTATCTACCTTAGGTTTGTTCCCTTCCCACCTCCATTGCCTTATCTGATATAATGTATCTTTCCTCCTTTCTCCTCCCTCCTCCTTTCCCCTTCTTCTCCCTCTTCTCCCTCTCTCCACCTGTTCTTCCCTCCTCCTCCTTGTCCTCTTTTCCTTTCTAGTTATTTTGTGCTCTGGTGGAATTTTTGCCCACCTCAGAACTTTCCCCCTTCATTTCTTCTTCCATGCATATAATGAATACATCTTTAAGATTTTCCACTTGGATTGTGTTATTGGTTCTAAACATATTTCTATACATTCTTCTTCACCACATGGTTTCTAATACCCATGTGACCTTGGGTAAGTCACTTAAACTTGCCAGTTCTGGACAATGGAGATGCAGTTTAATGAGTAGTGCGATTTTCTAACATACATGATACTAATTGAGCATGGTTAGACAAGCCTGGAACTCCAGCACTCAAGAGTTAGGGGCAGAAAGACCAGAAGTCAAAGGGCATTCTTGGATACTCAGCAAGTTCAAAGGTCTCTCTGGGCTACATTAAACCTTGTCTCAAAAAGAAATCCTAGCTTAAATTTCTATTTTTATGATAAAATATAAAAGCTCCTATCTCAATGGGCTATATGTGAGCTAAATGAATCAATTGATCTAATATATATATATATATATATATATATATATATATATATATATATATATAT
>NC_022031.1:2487195-2500731 GCF_000317375.1 Microtus ochrogaster | reverse complement strand
TATATATATATAAAATAGTATATAGTATGTCTTTGGGTACTCTAAAATATAGATTATCTGGTAGTAATAAATCTCTGGTTTGAAATGAATGAATGTTCATAAGAGACCAAAGGCAGCTTAAATAGTGGCAAGAAATGAAATGAGTGGGCCACAGCTGTGCTCAGTCTGGCAATAAAATGTTGTTCATTTGGAATAGAGTACTATAATGGAAATGGAATAATGAACATAGTGAAGGAAAATGGATTAGCATATGTAGGTTTTGTAGAACATATGAAGGGAAAATGTCAGGTATAGTTTCTAATGTGTATGTGTGAGAAGACAAAGTAGGAATCCGCGTAAAGAGTGACCAGGAAGACAACCAGGATGCAGAGTAAAGGATCCTGGAATTCACTTTGCATAAATACATTTGCATGAGCTTAATTCATAAAAGAACAAAGGTCACTGTGGATGTGGAAAGCATGGATGAGAAATGTTAACCAAGAGGGAAGCCTTATCTTTCCTTACCCCACATGTGCAATTTACACTTTGCCAACACTGGCCTCAAACATGCTTCATTTTGTTGTGTGTGTATTTTCTTTTGGTAGTCTTGTCTTCTAGCTGTCCTTCCTGAATCTGCTTCACCTGGATAGAGTACTCATCTTTACCATTCTACTGAGATTATATCTTCTTCAATAACCTGCTTTACAAGCTAGTCATTCAACAAACTTGGTGGGGTTTTTTTCCTATTCTTTTTCTTCTCTCCTAGTTTGCTGACGCCCTTGAAGTTATATATCATCATGTAGTAAAGTCAGTGTCAATAAATCATGTCTCACTTCAGGCATGGCCCATAGTAAAGACTTATACTCTTTTTGTCCCAATTGTCTGTCTTATGTACAATGTACAAGATGGCCCACCATTAGACTCTCAGGTTCTAGGAGATATCAGAGCTCTGTAGTAGTGTTGTCTGAGGTTTTCTGTCCTACCAGGCCCCACAGCTGTTTAACCCAAAAGAAATGCACAAAGATCTACATTAGTTATAAACTGATAGACCCATTGACTCAGGCTTCTTATTAACTCTTTTAACTTATATTAGCCCATTATTCTTGTCTATGTTAGCTATGTGGCTCAATACCATATTCGGCATGGAAGTCACATCTTGCTTCTTCTGTGGCTGGGTCATGACTGCAGACCAGGACTTCCTTCTGCCCAGAATTCTCTTGTTCTCACTTACCTGCCTCTACTTCCTGTCTGGTTGTCCTGCCTATACTTCCTGCCTGGATACTGGCCAATCAGCATTTTATTAAAATACAATTCACAGAGTACAAACCATTGTCCCACAGCATTCCCTCCCCCCATTTTTTAAGGATCAAGAACTCTGAATCTAATATCCTTTGTTTAGCTTCTTTCCTGACCATTATCCATAACAATTTGTAACAAAAATTATAAACTATGGATAATAATCATAGTCCATTTTTGGAATGTGGACATAGTTTTCTAAGCTACTTCCTTCTGGTTGGGGGCACTGATAATATATGGGGACCTAAAGAAAATTTAGAATTTTCATCAAGTCATGACTGGAGTATTCTGTGAGGTTTGATCATCTCAGGCAGCAGTCTTGAACCTGTTCTGGATGTAGAACTCAGACATCTGGGCCATCTGCTTCTACCAGAGATTTCTCAGGTGATCATCCTTGATCAAAGCTGATTTTTATTAACTCAGGATGAATTCACAGCTTCTCATTTCATGTGGAAACAAAAGCAAAACATCTTTTCCAAAGTAACATATATACCTTTTGACTTCAATTTTAAAGTCAAGATATCTTCAAAATACCTTTCTTGGATTAATTCAACATCATTAATAAACAAATATCTTTGAGCAGCTGTTGCTCCTTCCTCACCAGTCAAGCAATTCAAAGACAACATAATAACATACAGTATCCAGACTCTCTTGTGTGTTTTCCATCTTTTTAACCTCTATTTCTTTTATTTTTATTTTTAATTTTTTGTTTTTTTGAGACAGGTTTTCTTTGTGTATTTTTGCCTGTCCTGGGACTCATTCTGTAAATCAGGCTGTTCTTGAACTCACAGAGATCTGCCTGCCTCTGCCTCCCAAGTGTTGGGATTAAAGGTATGTGCTACCACATCTTGAACTCACTTTCTTTCTTTTTTATTTTAAGGACTTTAACCTTTTCTTTTCTTTCCCAAATCTGCATATATATTTAACACACTCTATAAAAATATTTAGAGTTTTTCTTCATCTTTGAATCTCTCTTTACTGTATATCTCTCTTTTTCTGACCACATAAGTGTTTCATTTGCTAGACAATATGGCTAGGATTCAAGCCATGGCTTTGATGGCTCACATTCTTTAGCTTTCAGAGATTCTAGCCTCATGGTGGAGGTACCAGCTGTAGCCATGTTTATTGACACAACTCCATGGAATTTCAAGGTCCCAGTCACCAAGCAAGATGCAGCAGTCTGCTCACAAACCACACTCAAATGCTCTGTACCTGGACCTCCTGCCTGAAAGAGTCAGAATTTGCTCTGGCAGGACAGCTCAGAAATCAGGCTTTTTAAAACAGCGTGGCTTTTTTCCTGCTACAGCTGGAAACCAAAAAGCATGTGGTCAGCTTTTCATCAACACCATTTAAATGTTTCTTGGCAGGACCTCTTAAAAGAGCTTCAAGGTTTTACAGCTAAAGTTGAGTAAGGAAATCTCTCTTAAATGATAGCACCTGCCTCTAGCAAGCAGAGCCCACTGAGAAAATGCTGCTCTTAAGAAGCCATGTTTAACTCTATTTTTTTTTTCATCTAGAATAACTTCCCAAGCTCTCTCAGGCTTTTAAGTAGATTTGATCAGCCCCATGTTGGTATGCCATTCTATTGTCTGGTGTTCTGTCCTACCAGGTCCCACAGCTGTTTAACCCTAAAGAAATGCACAAAAGTCTACCTTAGTTATAAACTGATTGGACCATTCACTCGGGTTTCTTATTAACTCTTATAACTTATGTTAGCCCATTATTCTTGTCTATGATAGCCACGTGGCTCAGTACCTTATTTGGTGAGGCAGTCACATCTTGATTCTTCTGTGGCTGGGTCATGACTGCAAACTAGGACTTCCTTCTGCCCCAAATTCTCCTGTTCTCATTGCCTCGCCTCTACTTCCTGTCTGGTTGTCCCACCAATACTCCCAGCCTGGCTACTGACCAATCAGTGTTTTATTAAAATACAATTGACAGGGTACAAAACACTGTCCCACAGCATAGTAGAAATGTCCTTCCCCACCGTGCAGAGTAAGGAATGAGGAAAATATTGAACTGTCTTAAACTATTGTTCTCTGGATTACATTCAAATTATCAAGTCCTGATAGCCTCCCACATGTCTACTAATATTATAGGTCCCCTTCTGTGTTCACAAATCCCCAAATCTCTGAATCCACATTTTCTATATTGTGTACTGAGCTGATATTTGTACTTGTGTTCCACAAGTTAAAGGTCCTATTACAGGAAAATTTATGTCTCTGAACTCTTTTTATACCCAAGTTCTAATATTCTAAACTAGATCTCACTGACAGTTTTAAAATAAAAAAAAAATGAGTAAACAGTTCATTCTTTTTATCTAAATATTCATTGATCTTTCTGCCTATACTGAGTTTATGTCATAATGTGAACTAATTAAGAGCTGTATATTACAAGTAATTCAGTTCCTTAAGCATTGAGCAATTTCTTCTTGTATTTGCCTTATTTGATTCCACCAGCTAATTTCCACCATCCTCTTGAGTTTTGAGAAATTAATTCTCTTCCAACATAGTTACTAAATAAACTTTCATTTTTTTCATATCTACAAATCCTTTGTATATCTTCATTCCATTACTGCTTTTTTGCTTTCTACATTAATGTGTTCTTTATTCCTTTCTATTCCAGCCAAAAATGAGCCTTGATTTCTACCTTTTAGGTAAAGCTTATCTTCTGCTTTTAGATTTCCAAAATTATTCCAATGAATAAAAAATAGACATCCTATTTATTGGTCATAAATACTAGAAACAAAAAGTACATTATATTTTTCCTGAGCCCTGATGTTTTGCAGTTTTCTGAAACCAGTTTGGCATCTTAAAGTACCATGAAATAATTAGAGAGATCACAGAGGACTACCCTTCTCCTTGGCTGGGGAACAGAATATGTCAGTGTGCCATATGCTCCCCTAGACTTCAATGCAGCTTTCTGAACACTCATCATTTTCAACTTCTGCGTTTCTAAGCAACCACTCCAGTATTTTCAGACTTAAATTGGATGAGGGCCCCAGTGAAAGTGTACAAAGAAGAAGAATTCATGGAAACATCCCAGGGAAATAACATGGTGTGCTCAGAGGCAAAGGAAAGAAGACAGGTCTCCTCAAAGGATATGTGCTTGCAGTGAGCAGGTATTTCTTTACACAATTAGCAAGTGTTGTGTGGTAAATGAAAATGCTTTAAAGATCAAAAATTTTGAAATGAGGCTTTTGCTACATTTCCCAAAGATATTGTAGTGCTAGGGCTCACACCAAAGACCTTGTGTATATAAGATAGTATTCTGCCACTGAGCACATATATTTGATATTTTCATTGTTTAAGTTTATTATAAGGTTATATATGACTAAATGTTTGAAAATAAATGTAAACTATGGCTCCAGAATCTGTGTAACAGTTCTAAAAAATGCAGTATCCACAACATTTAACATTTGCTTATTCACTTTTTATATAGGCAGCTTTGTATTAAAGATACATGAAATGCAAGATTCAGAAATATACATTATAATGGGGTGGAAAAGATATGAAAGTTACAAGTCTTTATTCTGCCATCATATTTATCCAATGCTAATCATGAAATCTTCTTAGAAGAAAACCAAGCAAACCAGTGAAAGAACATGGGGTTCGAATTTGAGTGTCTATAGTGTGGGGGAAGAACATGGAATCTAGGATAAAAATCCAAGCAGCTTTACTGTTTGACCTTAGTTAGGTCATTTCAATTATTTCAGCTGTAAAATACTACATAACTGTGTGAACTACTTTGACAAGTAAATGAAAATATGCACAAAGTTCTAAACTACTGTCACGTAATCACTACCATATTATAAGCTTGGATTTTTCTTCTTTATTTCTGAGCTTTCTTTAGTGAAAATGATGTGAGAGTGCCTCACTTTTCCAGGAAACAAGGAACTCTCTAGCTCTCTGAAAATGCTTGTGTGACATTCTCCAGCAGTAGAACTTGTCAAGGCATGTGTTAACCAATATTCTCCTACATCTATCAGAGGTTTACTTTCCACTACTATTTATTGCACTCTAGTATATCAAAGGTCTTGGGCCTTTTCTTCCTCTTCTTTCCTCCCTCAGAGACTCTCAAACCACAGTAGTAATCAAACCTATCAAGTGGATGAGTAATGGGCCGAAATGTCACATCTCTGGCTGAGTCTACATACAAAGCAATGCTGCCTCCTTATCCTCTGCCAAAATTCCTCTCAATTGCAGGCAGAGTAGGTCCCCAGAGCAGCAGAGTGACACCTCTGGCCTTAAGTGCTTTGCCTCTGGCTTATCTCTTCATGCTTGCAATTGTTTATTAGAAGTGTTCTCCAATGAATGTTGACTTTTCTTTTTATTACCAGCCTGAAGCTAAGAGTTTATACTTAAAAACAAGAGAATACTTCCTGGGCTTTTATACAGATCATATTCTGTTTAGAACTTTTCTCTGAGAATTTTATGACTCTATGAATGTCCTGGAAGGAACTGATACATTATAGCTGAAGAGTTTCCTTACTTTCTAATCTTTTATATAAGTTGTATTTGATCCTATAAATTAGACTAGACAGGTACTATCACATTTTTGCATAATGTGATTGAGATGTAAATGACTTACCAGAGGCTACATGGTATATAAGATCTAACTTGGAACTCTTCTGACAGTTCAGTTTCCTTTCTAAAGCATTACCATGAATGAAACAGTATTTGATCAATAAGAACATGGCTGTTCCCTAACACACCTTTGCTTTCTGTATAGTTTCTGCTAATCACCTGACATACTTTGTGGGACCTCAAGCTCTGCACAAAGATTGTACAACTAGATGGCAGCAGGCAAATATTGACTTCATTTGCTTTCATAACAAATAAGATTATGGGAAATGATTGAGTAGCACAACCTTATACCTATACACTTAGTCATTAAAAACTATGCTCCTGAATTATTACTTCATTAGAAAAAACAGAGTAATATGGGGAAGTAGACACAGCAAGATGCATGTCTACAGTGGATAAATAGTACCAATGATAAACTCTAATTCCATTTTATTACATGTGTTTCTATGTTTAGTGGGTTGTGGGACTGTGTATGTGTAGGTGCATATGTACCACAGGACAAGTTGTAGAAATCAGTTTCTTCATCTACCCTGTGGGCTACAAGCACTGAGCTCAGATCATCAGGCTTGAGGTTGAGCAATTTTCCCCACTGAGTCATTTTGCCAGCCCTCTTACTCTATTTTGGATGGCAAGGCTGATTTTTATGTACTGAACCTGTTTATTCTTGAGGTTAATTTTCTAAGATGATTTTACATACATATATATACACAAACACACATATTTGCTACTTAATTCTATAGCAGTTGAAGCAGTGTGGCTGAAATCTGTCATTTAACATTGGTTTCATTTTATGATACTGCAATCTACTGCACCAAGAAACTAGTATCTTCTTTATGTAGCCTAGAAACTTACATTCTAACTAGAATACTCTCAACATCCAGCAGGCATCTAAATACAAACACATATATTTATAGATAGAAATATGCACATATTTGCATCAGCAAGATGATTCGGTGTATAAAGTACTTGCTTCTGAGCCTGATGGCCTGAGTTTAAGCCCCAGGAAATATTCAGTAGAGAGAACCAACTTCTGAAAGTTGTACTCTGCCTGTCAAACTCACTCTGTGGCACAGACCAACCCACACAAGTCACCATACATACACTATATAAATAAACGTAATTTAAATATTTTAAAAAATATTGATTATATTGTCCAGTGTTTCTGATTAGGACTAGAGATATTTCCACATGCAATACTGAATATTTGAATTCTGCTGTTGAAATCTCTAAAGAAATAAGTCATAAAATAAGTTACAAGCAAGCCAAACTCTGACCTTGAGGACAGCTGTGGAGTCTAAAAAATTTAAAAAGCATTTGAAGAGAAGATAAACTAGAATTTCCTTATGTAAATAAAGAAGCTAGAGTAACAAAACAGAAAATCAGAATAAGAAAAGACTTCTGGGATTGATTCTTCCAAATAGAATGGATGACAATTACATAATTTTATACTTAAGTAATTAGACAAAGTAATTGAAATCATTCATTATTTAAAATCATATAAAATATTAATTACATTATAAGTTTACAAATTAGTTATTATACAAATTGTATTTAAAATTATAGAAAATATTACTTTGAAGTCTAGAAATTGTCATGATGATAAGACATAAATTCATTCAAGAAAATCTGCATAAATGTTAAAAATAAGAGTGATTTAATCTTTACCAAGATCATTCTTTCATTCTTTTGTTCACCTTGCTCTCATTGCTTTATATTATAAAAGCTTCACCCAAAGAAAGTGAAGCTAAGACATCGGGGCATCATTGGCTTCATAAAAGTCAGGCAGCCAATACAACATACCCTCCTCACAAGCTGTGTTCCAGGCAGATATGAGCAAGGGAATCCTGAATCCTTTTCCTCTCATACCTATACTCATAGTGTACAATCTCTGGCTAAGCAGGAAGAGTTAAGGAAAGCTAAACCTTTCATCTCTTCCCGACACACAATATGGCTAGACATCCCATGATCAGAAAGATGAACCAAGATAAATAAATGATGCCCAGTCCCAACCCAACACACACAAGTGCTATCTACTTAGTTGATGTGATAGCCCTCTTGTACACTATAAAATTTGTCACTCAAATTGGTTTAATAAAATACTGATTGGCCAGTATAGGCCAGCTGGCCAAATTAAGGATGATGGGAAGGAGAAGGTCAAATTGAGGGGTCATCAGCCAAATGCAGAGGGAGTAAGAGATGAGTATGTCATGAAAATAAAGGTACATCCATGTAGCAGAGCATAAATAAGGAATATGGGTTAGCTAGCTAGTAACAAGGCAGAGCTATCAGCCCAACATTTATAATTCATGTTCAGTCACCGAGATGGTTATTTAGGAATTTGTGGGCTGGAAAGAAATGTCTGATTACATATGGTGTTCCAATGTGTGACCAAAATTTCCACACAAAACCTGGCAAAACTTAAAAACAGGGTTCTAGACACACTAAAATGAAGACAAGCATGGCTTCTTGGTATTTCTCAGATGGGCTGTTAGTTGTTGATGAACAAAGGCATGGTACTTTTAAGAGATAGCTTCCTGACTCAGCATTAGTGATAAAAACAGGTGACTCTTTTGATAGGTCTTACTACCAATCACTTAACTGAGTTTTTGGGTAGTTGGTGACATACTACTCAGTGGCAGCATGAACCCAGAAACTTCCTAGAGTTGCAATGGTAAACATGGCTCCCAGAACTCCTTGGTAATAAATCTAGCCTTGAGAGACCAAGAATCATAGTAGAGTCAGTTGCCAAAACTGTTGTGTTGATCGTAGCCATGCCTCCTAGCAATTAAAGACTTATATGGTCAGCAAAAGACAGAACTACATAGTAAGGACAGAGTCAGACAAAAAGAAACCTCTAAATGATTTACAGTATTTTAAAAAATATATGTAGGCATAGGAGAGGCAAAAAAGGGTTAAAAAGCCCTTAAAAAAGAAATTGAGTAATAAAAAATATAGTAAATCATGTAAAGATGGAAAATACACAGAGAGTCTGGATAATTTATGCTATTGTGTTATTTTTCAATTTTTTTGACTACTAATGAACAAATGATAACTGCTAAGAGACATTTGATTATAAAAGTTGCTAGATTAAACCAATTTATATATTTTGAAAATATCTTCACTTCAAAATTTAAGTTAAAAGATATGTTACTTCGGGAAAGTGGTTCTGCTTTTATTTCCATAGGAAATGAAAGGTTCTGGATTTATTTAGGGTTAAGAAAAATCAGGTTTGCTAGAAGATCCCCTGAAATATCTCCGATGGGAGCAGATAGCTCATGTGATCCAATATCTCAGAGTGCCTCTGCTGCAGCTTCCTCTGAGTTCTACATCCAGAACAGCCTCAAGACTGCTGACTAAGATAATTCAGCCTCACAAAATACTCCAGTCAAGGCTGGATCACAATCCTAAATTTTTTCAGGGTACCCCAAAGATTACCAGTATCCCCAATCAACAGGGAGTAGTCAAGAGAACTATGTACATATTCACAAAATAAAATTATGAGTGTTAGTCATTATTTAGGGGGCTCAGTTACAAGTTGCTATAGATAATGATCAGGAAATAAGCTAAACAAAGAAGATTAAATCCATGAATCTTATCCTAAAAAGAAAAATGGAAATATGGAAATGATAGGACAAAAGGATAGATTATTGAATCTACTTTAGTTCAAAATAGGGAAGATTACTAAATCTACTTTTATCCAAAAACAATTATTAATCTTATATATTTTGCATAAGTATGGATTTGGTTTATTGATACAAATTCAAAGTTAATTTACTATTCTGTATGTACATTTATACTCTTATTTAGGGTATTATGTTTGTTCAGAACATTTAAAAATGTTATACATAATTAAGAAATACAGATTTAAAATCATCTATAATAGCAAACTTAGAGTCATGTTAGTTAGGTTTTCAAGGTCATACTGAGATATATTTGAGATAGATAGGCAATCTTCAAATACTTCAAAACCTACAGAATATGGCATTTGAAGTATTGTAAGAACGTAGACTTTTCTCAACAGTGAGACATGTCTACTTCTGGCAGCACCAATTACTGCAGAGATGATGGGCATCCAAGAAACTCCATATGGAGCTGTTTTCTTTAAGGCAAAGGTAGTCATGTGGGCAAAGAAACTGCCCTTGACTTGATTGATGACAGTTACTGTCCAAGCTGGACCAGCAGGACACAAGAAAGACAACTGCCAAACTTTGCCAAAAAAAAAAAAAGGTAGAACAGTCCTTCAAAATTCCCTAATCCACAGAAAGTCTGTCAGTATGCTAGGCTTATACACCAGAGTTGATTGTCCCAACATTTCAGAGGAGTTTTGGGTAACTGGCAACTTGAGGCTCCTGTCATTAGATAATATTTTACCCTTCTGGGGTCTTTCATGAAGATAAAGATTAGATAATTATATAGTTTTCTTTAGTTATGATAAAAGATAAATTAGAAATAAAAACTTTGGACTCACAAAAATAGGCAATAGAGTGTTTCCTCTAACATTGCCAAATACAAATAGACTGGATATTATAACTGTAATCCTTACCTGATAATTGTTTTTGTTGTATATAGTCTTATTATGTTAAAGTTAAAAAGCTTCCTTTTTAATTAGATGAAAATGGGAAAATACTGTGGAATAATCCTCTTGTACACCGTAAAGATTTGTTTGTCAATTGAATTAGTTTAATAAAATGCTCATTGGCCAGTAGCCAGGCACAAAGAGAAACGAAATTAAGGATGATGGGAAGGAGAGGGTTAGAATGAAGTAGACAGAGACAGAGAGAGCAAGAGATGAACATGCCATGCTAATAAAATTACATCCATGCAACAGAATATGAATAATGAATATGGGTTAACTTAAAATGTAAAAGTTATCTAGTAATAAACCTGAGGTATTGGTCCAGCATTTATAATTCATATTCAGTCTCTGAGCTGGTTATTTGGAAATTGGCAGGTGGGAGAGAAATGTCTGATTATACTAAGGAGCCTAGAACTGTCATTGCAGGAAACACCGAGTGTCTACCCCACATCAGGCACTGTGAAAATGTTTCTGCACAGGAAGAAAGATGAGCTTTAAAGATGAGGTTCTCATCAGTTTTACATCTGGATATTGAACAACAGAAAATGTTATACAGAAGAATGTTGAAAAGAAAAACTGTGTACTTCTCTACAGAGCAACTACAAAATGAATGTTGATAACTTTGACACAAGCAAAATTATAGATATTCCAAATGTTTGATAGGGTAGATACAAGAAACGTCCAATGGGAGTCCTCCCTTAAGCAGAGTCACTTCCAGTCATCCTGAAGGTTTTAGTCATGGCTTCTGATCCTGAGTATCAGCCATAAATGAAAGAAAGATAGGAAGATAAGCCTCCTCTTCACATTCTGGATACAGCTTAAAGTAACATACTTCCATTTTCCATGTGACTTAGCCAACCCTCATAGAAGGGTCATCTATTTATCCATGACAAGACGTGATACAGACAGTATTTGCCTTAAAAAAAATACTTACTGAACTCAAAGTTTGACTAATTGACAAAAACAACATTTTTGTTAAGCAAACGGGTATTTCTCCCCAACCCATAGATGTGCAAACCTGACTGACACTCAGTAAGAGCCACGATATAACTGCTCAGTTCAATCCCTCATAATCAGTAGAGATCATAGTCATCCTCTGAGCTAGTATCTCATCTCCCCACATTCAGTTCTCCTAGCCTGAATTCTCTGTATAAAGAGAAACACCTTCTACATAGTCCTAGACATGCATACTGGGGCTGTTCAATATAACCATCACAATAATCCCTTCTTCATTTTTACAAGTTTTTTTTTCATCTTTGTTGTATTAAAATATAGTTATCATTTTTTCTCACTCCCACCCTTCCTGTCTCCTCTGTGCTGCCTCCTTCCCCATCCACATCCCTGCATCCTCCCAAATTCACAGCCTCTTCTTCTTTAACCATCATTACATATAGGTGGAAAGAAATATACATCTATACACAAATTCCTAAATCCACACAGTGTTGTCTGCATCCTCCGGCTTCCAGGGCTGGCCTCTCCTGAAAAAGACTATGTATCCTCTCTCAGCAATTGTTCATTGCCTACAGCTCTGCATCTAAATGTAAGGCCTAAAACTCTCTTTTTATATAAATCTGGTGTTTCTGTTTACTTCCTTGTTTTTGTTGTAGTTGCTGCTGCACTTGAACCCAACTGAACATTAAGCATAAAAATATTTTAATATCATTCAGAAATAATACATAATAATCTAAAATTCAAAACATAAAGTAGCTGTCCTAAAGACTTGAAAGGATGTATCTCTTAGGAAAAGTCAGTGGTGAAATATCCAGCCCACTATCTTGAGGCTGAAGAAGGAATGCCTTAAAAACTCCCCTCAAGACTGATCTATTGGGAGCTCACCAAGACCAGCTGGACTGGAACTGAAAAAGCATGGGATAAAACCGGACTCTGAACATTAAGTACTGATGAGAAGCCAAAGACAATGGCACTGGGGTTTGATCCTACTTCATGTTCTGGCTTTGTGGGAGCCTAACCAGTTTGGATGCTCACCTTCCTAGACCTAGATGGAGGGGGGAGGACCTTGGACTTTCCACCTGACTGCTCTTAGGTCTGGAGAGGGAGGGGGAAAGGAGTGGGGGGAGGGGGAGTGGAGAGGGAAGAAGGGGAGGGAAATGGGAGGATGGGAGGAGCGGAATTTTTTTCCAAGAAAATAAATAAATGAATGAATGAATGAATGAATGAATGAATAAATAAATAAATAAATAACCTCCCCTCAAGTTACTCAGTAAATGCTACAAGCCACAACATGACACACTAATGGCTCAGCTATCCCTTCATGAGCCACTTATCAGAACCAAGGAATCTGGCTAAACAAAAAGGCAAGGCTTGTTGGCATTATTGCTGTGTGAATAAAGTGGCTGTCCTTTGCTGTGGATTTTTCACTGTAGCTAACTCCCTTCCTGTTACATATTTGGGGATTTATTCCCACAGTTCAGAACTGTTTAATGAGAACAGTTTTCCCCTGCCAGACCTTGTTACTCTCTGCTAGCTAAGTGCAGAGATCTGCCTTCCTACAATTATCTTTATCAGCAGGCATTTGGTCAGTATTTAGGCAAGAGCATTTCATTTAAGATATTCACAGATTTCCAAGCTGCCCAAGCTGCTGCTCTGGTTTTACCCCACAACACCCATAATCAGAATGGCTGGTGACAGCATAGCCTGGGACTGACAATTAGAGGCCTGGGTCTCTTCTTTGGTTAGAGCAGTAAGTCTAACACTAGACCTAGGCCCATAGAAACTGTAGTGTCTGGTGTTTGTGCTATCTGATCAAGAGCCATCAGGTTCTCCCTGATTGTTTACATAGGTTGCTTGACTGACTCTATGCATACTGGGAGTAAAAAAGTGGTATGCTGATTTAAAATACAATCCATGCCCTCTTCATACCATTATTGAAAATAAACCCTTTAGGTTTTTACTAACCACCTAAAAATATAGTATAGCACACTAACCTTCCCCTTTAGAATTTTCTGATGGTTTAATTCCTTTCTTAACTAACTTTCTCCACTGAGAACTTCACCGGTCATGTACTAACCACTCCCATGAATCTCAATCTCTCTCTCTCTCTCTCTCTCTCTCTCTCTCTCTCTCTCTCTCTCTCTCTCT
>NC_022031.1:2482431-2487095 GCF_000317375.1 Microtus ochrogaster | reverse complement strand
TGTGTGTGTGTGTGTGTGTGTGTGTGTGTGTGTGTGTGTGTGTGTGAAAACTCTTACCTGATTTTTCGTGGGGCACAAGAATTCCGGCCCTGAAATCTGCTAGGACTGGGGAGTTACTGGTTTGAAAATATATGTGACTGGGGACATTTATAGTGGGTAGAACGAGGGACAGTATAGAAAGATCAAGAGAAAGCAAGGGAGAATGGATAGAAATGAGAAAGAAGAGAAGGAAGAAGGATAAATCTGGATAGCCTGTTCTTGTTGTGAGTAGGTGTCTTACCCCTCAAATCGTTACCCTCAGATTTCTAGCCCCTCTTTAGCTCTCCATGGCATCTTTAATTGAACCCTGAAGGGGAATCATAAAGACAAAAAAACTTTCAAGGCTTCCTATAAGAAAAGAATACAATTGAGGTGATTCCAGAGCTTAAAGAGAACCTTAATCAATACATAACTATAACCAGAGGTTTCTCTTATGTTTGGAAGATAAAAACAAATCAACAGCAACACCAAAAATCCTCATTATGATCTCCACTGTCTGTCCCATGTTAGGGGATGAGAAAAAATTTTACAGAGTTTGTTAAGCCAAATCACAAAATAAACGAATTAACCAAAACCCAAACAGGTTCCTCAGGAGAATCAGTATTCAGTGTTTATATAGAATACAGTATAAGGTGCCAGGGAATTGACAAAATATCAGAAGGTAAGCATAAGAACAGGAAAATGTGACCCTCTTCTTGGAACAAAGATTAAGTGCCAGAACCTGCCTTTGAGGAGGCCATGAGGTGGATTAGGGGGCAAAGACTTTTAAATCACTTAGGTAAATAAGAACTCAAGGAAAATGCATTTAAAGGATTTTTGATGAGAGTTACCAGATGGAGAATAGCAATTAAATGATAAGATGCTAAAAAGCAGAGGGCAATTTGAGGCTGAAGCCGTCAGAGAAGTAGAGGCCACTAGAAGAACTGACCAGTGGGTTTAAATGAACAGAAAGGACCAGAAGAAGGAGGGAGGCACAGCAATGATGGAATCTGAAGAATAGACAAAAAAATTGACAACAATCTCAGAGAAATGTGAGATGCAGAAAGCACACCAACACATGCGCAGATAAAATTTTTTTAAGAAACTAAGAAATTGCCAAAGAGATAAGGGTTGAAAAACGTTAAAAAATTTGATGAAGAACATCATACATTCAAGAACTTGCATAAATTCCAAGAAATCAGCATTCAAGGAGAGTCATAGAGAAACATTGCAGGTCAACTGTTCCAAGACATACCTAGAAAACTCTTGAGAACAGGAAGCGATAAACAATACATATACATGAACTCAAGCAAAATTAAGAGTTTTTTCTATTGATGAAAAAAATCATTAAATTTTCAATTCCAGAGAAAAGGCTGTTATCTTAAAAACTTAAAGAATTTTCTAAGTTAGCTTCAAAGTAATAGGCTTCCTCATGGCATCTTCAAGGCTACATGTCATTGTGTTTGTTTTTATACACTCTCTGGACATACTTTCTCCCCATTTATTCCCCCACCTCCTCCAGAGCAGATTTCTTATTCGAAACTATGATGGCTAGAAAGCAGTGAGCGACTATCCCAACTGCAAAATGAAAACAGTTTAACTGAGAATTACACCCAGAAAAAATATCATTCAAGACTGTGTGTTTACATATATACATGCATACATACATATATACATACAAACATATGTGTGTGTGTGTGTGTGTGTATAAGAAACAAAAAATTGTTGACAGCAAGTCTACGCAAAAAGCATAAATGAAATTTCTCATGTAGAAACAAATGTAACCATCCTGGCCTTGTTAAAATAATATTCCACAACAAAGCACAGCCCTGATAAATCCTTGATCTTCGCCCAGTGTGAGCTTGTCTTGTACTTATGACAATGATGTTATAAAATAACCATTCTTTATTTATTTATTATTACTTATTTATTTATCTTTGGTTTTTTGAGCCAATAAGTTTGCAATAAAATAATATGGTAGGAACAGTTCAGAACCTGAACATTACCCACAAAGTAGCGGTGAGAGCTGAGTATACTTATGGTAAAGTGTATCAAAGATTTGAAATCCCAATCCATCTCAAACTCCTTTAAAAACATGAAAGTGCTCAATCTCTCTCTCTCTCTCTCTCTCTCTCTCTCTCTCTCTCTCTCTCTAATCTACCATCTCCCCATCTCTCTCTCTCTCTCTCTCTCTCTCTCTCCTTCTCTCTCTCTTCTCTTTTGCCACTCCTGTCCCCAGAGGCCTGACACCCCTCCCCTTCCCTCTTTTTACCATTCCCCTGATAAAAACCCTTCCACGTGAAAAAAAAAAAAAAAAACCTTGGAAGGGGGATGCTTCTTAGCCACTCTATGAAGCCAATTTTACTCAAATATTATTGTCAGATGGAGATATCACCAGAAAACAATGTAACTGAAGGCCAGTATTTTCCATGAATAATGCTAAAACTCCTTTTTCCAATATACTAACCAGAAATCTCAGGGTCATATAAATATGAGGTACCCAGCACAACTTTAATCGCGGCACTCAGGAAACAAAGGCAAATGTATCTTTTGTAATTTCAAGGTCATTCTGGTTCAACAGCAAATTCTAGGCCAGCCAAGGCTACACAGTGAGACCTCATCTCATAATGAAAGAATGAGATAGTTACTCAGCACAGTAAGGCTTCTTGGTAATTCAAGGGCTAGACAACACAGGAAAATTGCTCGCATTATTGTTAAAAGGATTATTTTTAAAAACATGCAGTCCTCTCAGTTGAGGTAAAAAGCACCTTTAGCAAAACCCCATACCCTCACGTTATAAATAATGGGAATTATTATAATACCCAAATACAAATATTATAATGATACCCAAATAAGAAATGGAAAGAAAATTTTAATGTATATTGGATCTAAAAAAATCTCACACATGAGATGATCAAAGACTCCTGTTTCCTTCAAGAAACAAATACTGCTCTTTAAGCTCTGGCTAAATAGAGTGAGTTAATAAGGAAAAGAGCTAAGCGTGGGTGGGAACAGAGAATAAAGGGAAATTGCAATTTTCTGAGTACTTAAAATTGCCAAACTATCCAATAACAAGTTTACTAAATTTTATCCAGTCAGCTTAGGTCGGCAGTTACCTTTCAGTAAATTAATTTTTCTGTGACTGGCCGAAATCATCTGCGGGGCTTTCTTTGCTGTATGTCTTTGGGGAAATAACATCTCCTGTTTTGGAAAGTTGGGGTATTTTACTTCTCCTGGGTGTAAAGATTTTATTAACAGGACAAGATTCTCTCTCCCAGAACCAGTGCTTATTATTTGTTTTTTCCTAACAAGGATGCCTGCAAAAAGCAATAAACTAAGCAAACACTACCCATAGGCTAAAAATGGCAAACTTACATCATTCTATGCACTCTAGGCAACAGGTCTCGAGGAAACTAGTTTTAATAACAGTTCCTAAAATTTTAAAATATGCAGCTCTACCTAAAGATACCTTCAGAACAGGCACATATTATATACATATTATATATATATATATATATATATATATATATATATATATATATATATATGCATATATATATATATGGTTCACTTGTATCCCCATCATAGACATAAATTTCCCCATTGCTTCATGAATTTTTATCCCCACAAGACCTTCAACTCTCTTCCCTAGAGCTACCCAGAACTTCCAGACACTTCTATGGTTTGGGGGCCTATTTTTCCATGGATAGTAAAGATGTATCATTTTTACATGACACATTTTCTAAATTATTTCACTTATTTACTGTCTATGAAACAGAAGCACCTTTATCTTCATTTCCTGATTTGCTACATTTATCTCTGGCATATTTTTCTTTATTAGGTATTTTTTTCTCATCAAAACACAAAAATGAAATGAATATGTAGTGGATTCTCAGCTTTAAAATATTTACAAATACCCACATGTTGAAATTCTCTAGACACTTCTGGGTGGTTAGCCTCCATTACATCCAGAAGTAAATACCTCATTGAATTGTATTTATTTCCTATTATTTTATATATACTTAAGTTTTGTTAGAGAATTTTTATTGGTTTACTGGTGGAGGAAGGTCATTGATTAATTAAATAAAGAAGCTGCTTGCCCTGATAGGTTAAAACATAGGTGGGAGGAGTAAACAGAACAGAATGCTGGGAGGAAGTGAGCTCAGACTCGACAGCTCTCCTCTCGGGAGAAGACGCCTCAGATAGACACCATATTCTCCGCTCCTGGGAAGATGCACGAGATGAAGCTCTGACCCAGGATGGATGTAGGCTAGAATCTTCCCTGTAAGACCGGTGCTACATAGATGATTAGAAATGGGCTAAATTAATATGTGAGAATTAGCCTAGAAGAGGCTAGATAGAAATGGGCCAAGCAGTGTTTAAGTGAATACAGTTTTGTGTTGTTATTTCAGGGCATAAGCTAGCCAGGCGACTGGGGTGCTAGGGACGCAGCCCCACTGCTCCTAACACAACAGATGGAGCCCAGACGTGTGGACAACTGAATCCACTGAAAGCCTGAGAAAGCTTGGGAAAGAGTAAAGCATGTTTTCTTGGTAGCAACAATTTCTCGGGTCTACTCTGCTTGCTAGAGGCAAGCAGGCGCTCTCATCTAAGAGAGGCTTCCTGACTCAGCTTTAGCTGCAAAA
>NC_022031.1:2475976-2480681 GCF_000317375.1 Microtus ochrogaster | reverse complement strand
AGGAATAGAAGAAGGAGAAGAGTCACAGCTCAAAGGCCCAGAAAATATTTTTAACAAAATTATGGAAGAAAACTTTCCCAACATAAAGAAAGATATTCCTTTGTATATTCAAGAAGCATACAGAACACCAAACAGACTGGATCAAAGAAAAACATCTCCTCGCCATATAATAATTAAAACACAAAATATACAGTTTAAAGAAAGAATACTAAGGAGACTTCAACACTCCATACTCCCCAATGAAATGGTCAGACAAAAACTTAACAGAGAAATAAAAGAACAAACAGATGTCATGATTCAAATGAACTAAACAGACATCTTCAAAATATTCCACCCAAACACAAAAGATTATACCTTCTTCTCAGCACCTCTCAGAACCTTGTTTAAAATTGACCACAGGCCGGGCAATGGTGGCACACGCCTTTAATCCCAGCACTTGGGAGGCAGAGGCAGGAGGATCTCTGTGAGTTGGAGACCAGCCTGGTCTACAGAGCTAGTTCCAGGACTGGCTCCAAAGCCACAGAGAAACCCTGTCTCAAAAAAAACAAAAAAAAAAAAAACCAAAAACCATAAAAAAATTGACCACATACTCAGTAACAAAGCAAACATCAACATATGAAAAAAAATGGAGTAACACTCTGTATCTTATTGGATCACTATGGTTCAAAGTAAGAATTTAACAACAACACTAATTGCAGAAAGCTTACAAACTCATGGAAATTGAATAGTGCTCAATTGAACCACTCCTGGATCAAAAAAAAAGAAAGAACTTAAAGACTTCCTAGAATTCAACAGAAATGAAGGCACAACATACCCAAACCTATGGGACATTATAAATATAGTGCTAAGAGGAAAGTTCATAGCACTAAGTGTCTTCATAAAGAAAGTGGAGAAATCTCACATTAGTTACTTAACAGCATACCTGAAAGCTCTAGTACAAAAAAAATAGACTCATCCAGGAGAAGCAGACAGCAGGAAATAATCAAATTAAGAGTTGAAATCAGTAAAATACAAACAAGGAAAACAATACAAAGAATAGATGAAACAAAGAGCTGGTTCTTTGAGAAAATCAACAAGATAGACAAGCCTTTATCCACTAACCAAATGGCAGCAAGAGAACATCCAAATGAACAAAATCAGAAATTAAAAAGGGGGCATAACAACAAACACTGAAGAAATCCAGAGAGTTATTAGGTGATACCACAAAAGCCTGTAGTCCAAAAAATTGGAAAATGTAAAAAATAATGGACAATATTCTGTATAGGTAAGACCTATTAAAATTAAATAAAGACCAGGTGAACAATTTAAATATATAATCTGCAAGAAAATAGGAGTAGTCATCAAAAGCTTCCCAACCTAAAAAGCCCAGGACCAGATAGTTTCAGTGCAGAATTCTACTAGAACGTTAAAGGAGAACTAATAACTATAGTGCTCTAAATATTCCACTGAATAGAAACAGAAGAAACATAGACTTCTTATGAGGCTAGTTTGCCTGATACTGAAACCACACAATGATTCAACAAAGTAAGAAAATTACAGACCATTCTAACTCACGAACATAGATGGAATATTATTAAATACTTGCAAACCAAATCTAAGAACACATCAAAAAAATTCATCCATCATGATCAAGTAGGCTTTATCCCAGAGATAAAAGGGTGGTTCAACATATGAAAATCTATCAGTGTAATCCACCATATAAATAAACTGAAAGAAAAAAATAACCATATGATCATCTCATTAGATACTGGAAAATCATTTGACAAAATCCAATATACCATCATGATAAAGATCTTGGAGGAATCGGGGGGTACAAAGAATATATCTAAACACAATAAAAAGCCATATACAGCAATCCAACAGCCAACATCAAATTTTTTGAGAGAAACTCAAAGTGATTCCACTAAAATCAGGAATAAGACAAGGCTGTCCACTGTCCTGATATCCAACATAGTTCTTGAAGTTCTGGTTAGAGCAATAAGACAACAAAAGGAGATCAAGGGGATTCAAATTGGAAAGGAAAAAGTCAAACTTTCACTATTCAAAGATGACATGACAGTATACATAAGTGACCCCAAAAACTCTATCAGGAAACTCCTAGAACTGATAAGTACCTTCAGTAATGTGGCAAGGTATAAGAGCAACTAAAAAATTCATTAGTCCTCCTATATACAAATGATAAAGTATCTAAGAAGGAAATAAGAGAAACATCACCCTTCACAATAGCCACAAATAGCATAAAATACCTTGGGGTAACACTAATCACAGAAGTGAAAGACCTGTTCAACAAGAACTTTAAGTCTTTGAAGAAAGACATTGAAGAAGATACCAGAAAATGGAAAGATCTCCCATGGTCTTGGATAGGTAGAATCAACATAATAAAAATGACAATTCTACTAAAAACAATCTATAGATTCAATTCAATACCCATCAAACTCCCACCACAATTCTTCAAAGACCTTGAAAGAACAATAATAAACTTCGTATGGCAAAACAAACAACCCAGGATAGCCAAAACAATACTGTACAACAAAGGACAATTTGGAGACAACACCATCCCTGACATCAAGCTCTATTACAGAGCTAGAGTAATGAAAACAGCTTGATATTGGCATAAAAACAGACAGGTTACAAATGGAATTGAATCAAATTCCCAGACATTAATCCACACACCTATGAACATCTAATTTTTGACAAAGAATCTAAAAATATACAATGAAAAATAGAAAGCATCTCCAACATATGGCGCTGTCATAACTGGATATCAACAAGTAGAATGCAAATAGACCCATATCTATCCCCATGCACAAAACTCCAGTCCAAATGGATTAAAGACCTCAATATAAATCTGACCATACTGAACCTGATAGAAGAGAGAAAGTAGAAGAAGCCTTCAATGCATGGGCAGAGGAGATCACTTCCTAAATATAACATCAGTGGCACAGACACTGAGAGCAACAATAAATAAATGGGACCTCCTGAAACTGAGAAGTTCTGTAAAGCAAAGAATACAGTCAATAATATAAAAAGGCAGTCTACAGAATGGGAAAAGGTTTTCACCAGTCCTGCATCAGACAGCAGACTTCTCTCCACAATACGTAAAAAACTCAAGAAATTAGAAATCAAAATTCCAAATAATCAAGTTTAAAAATGGGGCACAGAACTAAACACAAACCATGTTATTTGAAATTTCTGTCCTGTCCAGTTCTCACAGTCATTAAGTCCCAAGGAAATCATGCACAGGTCTACATTAATTATAAGCGGATTGACTTATTATCTCAGGCTTCTGATCAACTAATTCTTATAACCTACATTAGCCCATAATACTTGTCTGTGTTAGCCATGTGGTTTGGTACCTTTTTCAGCAAAGCAGACACATTTTACTTGTTTTGTGTCTGGCCTCCTCTCTGTCTGGATGATGACTGCAAACTGAAACTTCTCTCTTCCCAGAATTCTCATTGCCCCACTTCTACTTCCTGCCTTGTCACCCCACCTATACTGCCTGCCTCGATACTGGCCAATCAGTATTTATTTAAAATACAAGTGATAGGGTACAAACCATTGTACAACAGCAAAAATTCTCAACAGAAGAATTTCAAACAGCCAAAAGACACCTAGGGAAATGTTTAACATCCTTAGCCATCAGGGAAATGCAAATCAAAATGACTCTGAGATACCATTTTATACCAGTCAGAATGGCTAAGATCAAAATTACCAAAGATAGCTTATGCTGGAGAGGATGTGGAGTAATAGGAATGCTCTTTTATTGCTAGTGCACATGCAAACTTGTACAACCACTCTAGTGATGGAGGAAGGTTACTGGTTAATTAATAAAGAAACTGCTTGGCCTCATAGGTTAGAACATAGGTGGGTGGAGTAAAGAGAACAGAATGCTGGGAGGAAGAGGAAGTGAGTGCAGACGCCATGCTCCCCTCTCCCAGGCAGACATGATGAAGTTCTGACCCAGGATGGACATAGGCTAGAATCTTCCCAGTAAATGCACCTTGGGGTGCTACACACATTAATAGAAATGGGCCAGGCAGTGTTTAAAAGAATACAGTTTGTGTGTTGTTATTTTGGGGCATAAGCTAGCCAGGCGGCCGGGAACTGGGTGGCAGGAACGCAGCCCGCAGCTCCTACAACACTCTAGAAATCAGTATGGTGGTTTCTCAGAAAACTGGCATCAACCTAACTCAGGACCCAGTAATACCACTCTTGGGCATGTACCTAAATAATGCTTAATCATATTACAAGAACATTTGTTCAACTATGTTTATAGCAGCATTATTTCTAATACCCAGAAACTGGAAACAACCTAGATGACCCTCAGCTAAAGAATGGATAAAAAAAAAAAAGTGGCACATTGCAAAATGGAGTACTACTCAGCAGTAAAAAAATAATGACATCTTGAAATTTACATGCAAATAGATGGAAATAGAAAAAAACATCCTGAGTGGCATAAGCCAGACCCAGAAAGATGAACATGGCATGGCTCACTCATAACTGGATTCTAGCTGTAAAGCAAAAGATAACAAGCCTATAGTCCATGAACCTAGAAAACTAAGCAATAAATTGAACCATTAAAAAAAAAAAAACAATAAAAAAAAGCCGGGTGAATTCCCGAAAGAACATCCCCATTGTCTCAGAATGTGGGTGTACCCCTCGCGGTCCTGAGTTCCTTGCTCGTGCTCCCCCTCCTTCTGCT
>NC_022031.1:2466417-2475561 GCF_000317375.1 Microtus ochrogaster | reverse complement strand
TCGGGAGGCAGAGGCAGGCGGATCTCTGTGAGTTCGAGACCAGCCTGGTCTACAGAGCTAGTTCCAGGACAGGCTCCAAAGCCACAGAGAAAAAACCCTGTCTCGAAAAACCAAAAAAACAAAAAAACAAAAAAACAAAAAACAAAAAACCAATAAATAGTCCCACCTGGAAAGGTAAAATAGACAAAATTGGGAGCATGGGGGTGGTGGGGGAGTAGGAAGGCAGAAGGAGCAGAAGAAGGAAACAGGAGAGTGGGAGGAGAACTTGAAGGAATAGGATAGTCGAGATGGAGGAAGGACAGAGATGGAGAGCCAGGAAAGAGATAATCTGATTAAGGGAGCCATTATGGGGCTAGCAAGAAACCTAGCACTAGAGAAATTCCCAGGAATACAAAAGGATGACTGCAGTTAAGACCCTAAGCAATAGAGGAGAGGGTACCTTATTTGGCCTTGCTCTGTAATCAGATTAATGAATATCTTAAATGTCACCATACAGAGCTAGTGTCATCATCACCACACTTAGTAAATATGAATATGTTCAGATTACAACAATACCCAGAAATTTGAACAGAGATGTACAGAGAAAGAAGGCAGAGTCAGAGAGATTCCATGTAACCTCTGGTTGTGGCCTACTGGTAAAATTCCATCTGGCACCCTGCTTCTGTCTCCCGTGGCAGCTACATGGCATATTTCCAACTCCCACCTTTTTGATCTTCTATGTTTCTGTTTCGATTTCCTGCCTGGATTTACCCTATTAAGCCATTGGCCAAAAGCAGTTTCTTTATTAACCAACGGCAATAAAACATATTCACAGCATACAGAGGGGAATTCCACATTAACCCTGTGCTTTGAGTTCTTATTAATTTTACTCAGTTAATTTAAAAGGCCCTATTCTTCTGGTGTGGTCCTTCTCTGGCTCTTAGATTTTTTTTCATCTTCTCTTCAGTGGGGTTCTCTGAGGTCCTGAAGAGAGGGATTTGATGGAGCTGTTCTATTTAGTGTTGAATGTTCCAAGGTGTTTCTCTCTGTCTCTCTCTGTCTCTGTCTCTCTCGTGTGTGTCTGTGTGTGTGTGTGTGTGTGTGTGTGAGGTCCTGAAGAGAGGGATTTGATGGAGCTGTTCTATTTAGTGTTGAATGTTCCAAGGTGTTTCTCTCTGTCTCTCTCTGTCTCTGTCTCTCTCGTGTGTGTGTGTGTGTGTGTGTGTGTGTGTGTGTGTGTGTGTGTGTGTGTGTGATCTCTGTATTTTTTCCATGTGCTGCAAGAAGAAGCTCCTTGATGTTGATGTTGATTTTGTAAGGCACTGGTCTGTGAATACTTCAGAGTATCATTAGGAGTAAATTTAGTTTTGCTTTTTTTGGTGTTATTTTTGCTTTTGTTTGTATTTTGTGGGTGACCAAGAACCAGAGACCAGAGAGATCCCAGACAATATTTTTTAATTGGATACATATTATCACTCTTCTAAATATTTTTTACAGAGTTTTTTGTTTATTAGAAGCATTTTTTATTCTTTGAAAAATTATTACATGCATATAATATCTAATCCTTGCTGTGCCAACATGGGCTGGAACCAAGAATCTCGGCGGAGGGTGTCCAGGTTGAATGAATGCACAGAGCACAAGGTTGAGGTGGAACAGCTTCTTTATTGTCCTGCTGGGCTGGCTTTTATACCATGGCACCAAATGAGGAGGGGGCTGCTAAGGGACTGTAACCTGACCCCGGCAGGGATCAAGGAATGGTCACTGTGCACTCAAAATTACTTCCCCCACTCCAGGAGCAGAGGGAATTTATTATGTTTTCTTTTCAGATAAGCACCTCAAATGAGGGCATGGATATAACTCAGGGCTACAGTTCCCACACTCCTCACTCTCTTTTCCAACTTTCATAGAAATATTTTTATACTTTAATTTCTTTCTTCTCTTTGTCTGCATAATGAAGTACCATATTTCATACAGGAATCTAAATATTAAAAGGAAAATTTGCATGTTCTGAAGCTTTAAATCTTCTCAGATTTCCACCCACAGACAGAGACAACACTTCACAAAATACTGAGACTCTCTGTTCTTTTGTGGCTCATATTGGACTGCATGCCAAGTCCAATATCACATTTATCATATGATTAAAACAATATACAAACCCAATTTATCATGAAATCTCCTATCTCCATTATGAGGTAGCTATGTGAGAATTGTGTCTGATCACTTGGTTTTATAGATATATGTACCAGGTCATATTTTTTTACAAAACGATTGTGAAGAAACTTTGAGCAATTATTTCCTTAAACAAAACCTCACATTCTGAACCTCACATTCACTAGGTCTTAGAAGCACTCATAATCTTGGTTTTGATATGTCCTAGCTGGCTGAAGACACTCTCTATAATAGACCTCCTGGTGTTTTGGTTGTGACACCAACCATACCCTCAGTCAAGGAATCCACAAGCCCAAGGAGTCTCTTGCCTGACTGATTTCTCCCAACTGGGTATTTTTCACTAGGTCTCAACCATTAGCATTCTGTATCTGTAGTGGTGTGGGGTTCCCTACTATGTGCAGAGATTTTCCAGTAATGACTTAAAAGCTATCTGTCTCTCATACATTCAGATTTTCTTTTTAACAATTGGTCGTAACTTTTCTTTATCTCAGAATTTTATGTCCTATACTTCTGATTTTATGTATAGATATAAATTTGTAGTTTTACATATATTCATATAACATTTTTAGAAATATGAATAAACCATGAATACATTTACATATCTCCAACAGAAAGTTGAATTCAAATGAGCTTATGTTATGTATTTATAAACTCCCTCTATCATATCTTGGCAAGAGATCATTAAATCACTTTTTAAAGACCCCTAAAGATGCAGAATTTATTATCATAGCTAATGTTCATAGTAAACTCAACTCCTTCTCTGTGTTTTTATTCAATTGTTCTAAATTTTCCTTCCATAAATACACGTAATATATTTAACCCAACATATTACCAAACTAAGATTTTATAGAGCAACTATTTCATGTGCATTTTGTTTCCAGAAAAATGACAAATGACAAAATATTCATCCCACCACTCCCAAAATCCCACAAGTCTCAAAATTACTGGACCAATAATGATATAAGAATGTTTGTAAAAAATATATAATATTGCTGACAGGATTGTTTCTAGAACCTAAAGTGGGTATCCAGAAGCTGTTGGATTAAGGAAGACAAATAAAAGATATTTGAAAAAAATAAAATCTGACAAAGTCAAATCTTTACAAAGAAGAAAAACTTAAAAAACAACACTAATTGAGAGACACAATATTTTACAATGTTTGTGACTTTTCAAATTTGTTTTAAAAGTGCAGAGAAATTTTGTATAACTCCTTTGATTAACAAGAGTTCTGAGAAATACCAACCCAGAAGCTGTGAGAGACTTTACTACAAAATAATTTCTCAAATTATTGTTTACTTGAGAGAATATGTAACAGAAATGAGAATATTATATGTTCTTATACCTCCTGAGGACATGCCTTAATGACATAAAAACATGAGATGTGACTTGGTATGTTAACTACAAAATAAACACATCAGTGGGGTAGATATAAGATGAGTAGTTCACATCAATGGAATAGATATAATAAGAAATAATCACATCAATCAGAGTTATGTTTATGTTGAAGAGTCTTTCAAGCACACAGATACAGAGGTAAGTTGTATCTTCTCTGTTTGCATTTAGAGTGGCATCTCAAGAACATGGTGTGAGATAACTGCTAACACAGCTTTAGGAATCACACCAGTAGAGGTTGAAAACCTATGCTGACCAAAATCCTCATTGCTCAGCAACTTCATTCATTCAAACTTTCATTTACTATCTCCATGAACCCAAAGATTCTTCTGACCTCCCTGAAAACCATGCAGTGTTAATGAAGGTTATATATATTAATACAGTCAGCTTCCCCAGAACATGGAAATCATGTCTGTTCCCATACACTTTACTGAAAAGTTATTCACAATAGGAAAGATTTTTTTATACTGTAGCTTTTACAAATTAAAGGCTACATTTTGTATTTATGAAGATTTACAGTTGACTTTTAGTATCAAAATGGAAAGTAAGGAGGGGAAGGAACTAGAGAAGGAAAGAATGAGGGGAGGGAAAGGAGAGCAGGGGAGTAGAGGGAGAGGAAAGGGAAGGGAAATCTGTCCCATTCTGGTGCCCAAGGGAGCTCTGCCCTGTGCACTGTAAAGACAGTGGCAATGATATTCTTTCAGGTACTACAGTACTTGCCCATTCCATTATCTCAAAATCAAAAGTCCTGAAGAGTAAGAGTAGATCTTCACTGGGGTGGCATTTTCACAGTTATGGGGAACATTTTTAGCCTGATAGCAATAAAACCAAGTTGACTTACTACATGCACATTAAAGCTTTACAGAATTTGTTTCAAAAATTTGGCAAATTCACCTATCAACAACTGATAACCACTTGCAAATGAAAATTTAGTTTTCTCTAAGGAAGCCTCACTGGGATAATAAACCACTCTTAAGGGTAGGCTTCATGCCCAGCCACATATTTCAAAAGAAAAGAACTTAACAGCATCATTGGAGGTTCATTGTCTCATAATGTCATGTCACTTCTTTAGAAAAACATTTATTTTATTTTGTTTTATTTATGTATTTTATTTTTATCATACAGGTTCTCCACATATATGTTATGGAATCAAGTTTTTTGTTTTTATGTGATTCCTGACTGTCAGCAAATGTGTCTCTGCTTTTATATATGTTTCTTATGCTTTTTCTTGAGCTCTTTTTTTTCTGTCTGTTTGTACTGTCCAATTTTGATCTGTTAAGTCTTGTTTTGTCTTATTACATTTTACTTGATTGTTATCCCTTAGAAGCCTGTTTGTTATTTAATGAGAGGCAAAAAGAGGGTAGATCCCAATGGGAGGAGAGGTGGGGGACTGTGAGGAGTAAAGAAGCAAAAGTGTAATCATGATATATTGGATAAGAAAAAATCTATTTCCAATTTTAAAATGGAAAAAATAAAAATGTCTTCAATTTGGGTTTATTTATTCCATGACTTCTTATCCCTTAAAGCAATTTAGACAAAAATTAGCCATCTTCCTACTTAGAGTAGTTGCCAGATAAATTATAAATTGAACATGAGTGTTCTATGTGATGTACACTGTTTTATTTCCACCAAACCCCTTGAGGTGGCTCTTCCTTCAGTGACAGCCATGTGGCCCTGGCACATACTATGTGATTCATTCCTAAGACTTCTCTGGAATCTTCTAAAAAGATATAGTCCATTAAGACAGCAGAAAAAGCTCTTTAGACACAGCCTTGTCAGGGAAACAAACGTGCTAGTGAGTGAACACCTCAGAAGCCTTCTCTGTTGAAACAAACATTCTGAGGTTCCTTTCACATGGCCCCTAGAGGATGACAAAAGGATGGAGCCCAGACGCCGCAGGGAAAGGCCCCCAGTTATCTACTTACAGCTACCTTCGCAATTGCTCCAGTCTAGTCCTGTTCATTCCCTCACTATAATATTCTGCCATCACCTCCCCAAAGTTATTATTAAATCCAAGTTTAAGGGTGTGATTTTGACAGAACTCAAACTATGACAAGAATCCCACTAAATGAAAATTGTACTCACTTCATTTCTACATCAACTTAGAGCCAATTTTTATAAGCTGAGTGGTTATTGCACCATTTGGTATTTCGACATGTCAATAATGCTAATCTGTTTTCAGACTTATGATTTTCTTTTCTTACAACAGAATCATGAAATAATATGCAGATAATTATATATATGTATATATATATGTATATATATATACATATATGACAATATTCAACATGATGTTTGGCTTTTATCATCACTGAAAGGGTAATCTTTTCAAATGACATCAATTTAAGTGCCCCATTATGAAAAGGGATTCATTATTAATGACACTCAAATAATTCCTGATTTCAAAAGAAATACATCTCAATAATAACAAAAGATTTTTATTTAATGCTAGCAATGTGGCCTCATATCTCCTCCACTTTTATTAACAATCAGTGAAGCTCATCCAATATTTTTCTCAATATTTATTCAACAAAACATATTTCTTGAAAAATACATTTTCTTTTCTGCCTGTCAAATTGACAGTCGACACTGGTGAATTGTTAATAAAATGAATGCTGTATCTCCCTTTCAGATGACAGGTCTCTGTGGTTTGCTGCTTATTAGTTTTGTTCATTGTGACTTAAAATGCAGGATCTATTTTCCCCAGTGTTATGTGTCTTTTCTTTCTTAGTAAGCTGGAATAAGATAAACAGAACATTCACATTTACAAGGAGCAAGTGAGATGTCCTTCATCCCTCTATGAATTTCTACAACACTCTTTGTGAACTCCTTAAATCTTGGGAATATAAAAGATCCTAATGCACAATTTAAGACATGTTTTAGCTTTTTGTCTGAAAGTTGGAAAGCACACAAATTAATTTTGGGGGTTACAGAAGTAATATCATTGAAGTATCTTTAAACCGTTGATGTTGAGATGAGAACAAGAATAATAGCATATTGAAGGAATTTTTAACAAATCAAGTTTGTGGAATTCTTCTCTCCTATCACCCATCTATGTATTCAGGACAACTGTATGGTCTAATATGGCAGGCACTGAGTTAGAGGCCAGGGTTAGCAGAAATTATCAACTCTGCCCTTATTGTCAATTACCTCAGTCTACTTAGGTGAAAAAACACAAACAAAAAGATCCTATTTTAACGTGGAAGATATTTTAAAGTGAGGTCAAAAAGTAAAAAAGGCAAACACATTGTGCAGTCAAGGATACTTTGAACTTCTAATTCTCCTGCCTCCACTTCCTTATGTGGTATTACGGATCCAGCTCAGGGAAACAGTGCATGCTGGTCAAGTATTCCACCCACTAAGCTACATTCACAGATAGAAAGCATTTTAATGTGAGGGAGGTGTTCTCATGTGGATGTAGGAACATAAATAAGAATCCATTTCTCTCATGAAAATTTCACGGGGGAGATGATTCTTGACGGATGTGAGGCAGACAATGATGAGAGGCCGGCATTCCAGGCATGTGCAAAGACAACAACAGATGCACAATTTTCATTCACTTTGCTCAAACTTTCCAATGTGTGTGTGTGTGTGTGTGTGTGTGTGTGTGTGTGTGTGTGTCCACCTTCTCCATGCTAGTACAAAGTACAGTGAACAACACCTTAAAGGAAATTTAATTTGGCACCATAAGTAATTGGAGTCACTCTTCATTTAACTTTGGCACTTTCTCAAAGTTTTTGTTTGGGGACCTTGCAATGTAGCCAATGCAGAGGAAACATTAGAGGGCCACAGCCCCTACTCATCTTCCCATTTTACCAACTAAAAGGTGACTGTCTCAGGGAATTGATGCATAAATCCGGCCCCTGACTCAGTCACAGACCCTCCATAATGGCATTTTAAAAACAGTAAAAACAAGATGAGGAAGGAAAGAAATAAAAACCATAAAACATAGGTTATCAGAATGAAATGGAATAAGATATTTAAGGATTCTTTTCAATATAGAACCATTGGTTTGGTGATAAGTTTAAAGAAAAATATTTTTAATGGGAACATATTTCATGGAAATTCATTCTACCTTCATTATAAAAGCAATGATTAGACCAAGTTTACAATAATCTATAAAATATATCACTAATTTAGAAAAATGTTCTGGCATCTTGGCTGGAGTTTGGAAGCTCTGCTACTATGGAGACTGGATTAGGAGGATCACAAAGTAAGGTCCTGCCTGCGTGGCTATAAAATGAGCACTCAAACAAACTGAACAACTGAGTGACCCCTGGACCAAGCTAAAACAAAAAACTATGTGGTTATAACTCATTGATGAAATGATTGCCTAGCATAACAGGAGGTCTTAGGTTCAGTCTTCCACATCAAAAATGGAAGGAAGGAAAAAAAGAAGGAATGAAGCAATAAAATGATATGTATGTACCAAAAAAATTGAGAACTTAATTATGCATTGAAATAATCAGTTGGGAAACTGAATCAGTTTCTATTATCAGACAGCAGTTAAAGGTTAAAGGACTGTTGTTGAGTAAGTGTGCTTTTTGGAGGGAATAAATATAGAGTAACTACATATAAAGGCAACTACTAATAAGCTTAATATGTGACACATTAAGAAAAGCACTTGGGAGGCAGAGGCAGGCGGATCTCTGTGAGTTCGAGACCAGCCTGGTCTACAGAGCTAGTTCCAGGACAGGCTCCAAAGCCACAGAGAAACCCTGTCTCGAAAAACCAAAAAAAAAAAAAAAAAAAGAATCACATATTCTCAGAATATTGAGCTATTGCTGGTTGTGGTAGTCCACACCTTTAATCCTCAAAACAGGAGTAAGAGGCAAATGGATCTCAGCATTCGAGGCCAGCCTGGTCAGTTCTCGTCAATATAACCAGATATATAGAGTATCTCAGGAAAAAAAAGTATCTGGTACTTTGAAGTAGAGTGAATTTTGCATGAATAAGAAAGCACATAAGTAGAATTATCATTTTCCTGGAGACACACACATACACAAGCACAAGCTACCTGTATATATAAATTATATCTTATGACATACTATAGAGTTATAGATAAAAACTAAAAGGTAATCTCATAAATTTAAATTTAAAGTTACTTTAGTGTTCCAGATATGTACCTTACATTCAGCAATGCTCCTCTTAAAATTTATATAAATAAAAAAATGTACACTTAACTAAAGAAAAGAAACAAAGTACGACAGAATAACTGATGTAAGATTGGTTTCTATTATTAAAGCCTTTCACACTGAAGAAACATATAAAAATTGAAAGTATGTCCTCTAAGTATAATCTTTTTACAATAAAATAAAAATAACATGCATATTACATTGAATAACTCTTTCTAATTATATTTAATATAATAAATTTTGTCTCATTATAGCTTGAAATATCATTGCTCATACCTAATACAGGGAACTTCAGTCACCATTTGTCAGTGAGATGCTCATACAAATACAAAATAAATGCCTATGTCATTTTGTCATACAGTTATTCCTCAGATGCTATTTTCCTATATTATTTAAGAGCATACAAGGTCCAAATGAGGAGCAGAAAGAGGGAGAACATGAACAAGGAAGTCAGGACCGTTAGGGGTGT
>NC_022031.1:2401422-2465112 GCF_000317375.1 Microtus ochrogaster | reverse complement strand
TAACTGGGGACATCGCCTTGGGCTCCTGGGAGCCACTCTAGGTTCAAGTCTCTTGCCAACCCTAAGGTGGCTCCCTTATCTAAGAATTGTGCTTACGTGCTCCCCTATCCAACCTGTAATTTTTTTAATTTGAATTTCTGCAATGTTAATGAAGTCAGTCACCTTTTCCCATGCCTATTGGACCTTTTTATATTTGTGTTGAGAAAATGTGTGTGAGTTTCTTGGCCCACTTCATAACTGGTAACTGATCATCATTCTGTCGAGCTGTGTTTTTTCCTTCCTTCCTGCCCTCAGTGGGCTTGAACAGGGTCTCACCCAACAGCCCAGGTGAACTTTTACTCACAGTCCTCCTGCCTCATCTTTCTCAAGTGCTGCAGTTTTAGACTGTGTCACCAAATCTGGCTATACATTGTAGTTTTATAGATTTTTGATTAGTGAATTTCAAATCAAATGTACCTGTATCTGAAATATAATGCCATTTGTGAGTATTTTTATCATTTCATAGATTATTTTTTAATTTTTGTATTTTTTTCTGTGCAATGCAGAAGTCTTCCAGCTTGATATAATTCCTTGTGTTCATTTTTGTTGCTTGAGCTTTTGTGATACCAAATATTGCAGAATGTTAATACCAAATATCATTTCTTTCTTTCTTTGATTGTTTGGTTGATTTTATTTTAGCTTTGTCATTTCAGGTTCTATATTTAAGTTTTAACCTTGAGTTGATTTTGTGTGTGTGCATTTAGGGTTTAACATAAAGGTCCAGTGTCTTTAACTCAAGATATTAATTTTCCCAACCCCATTTATTAAAAATGTGATATGCATTATAACTTTTGGTGGCCTTGTTGAAAATTAGTTGACTTCTATGCTTTGGTTTATTTGTGGACTCTCTGTACCATACATGAACAGTTTGCAACCTTTAACTTCCAATATGTGAATATAGGATATCTTCCCATTTTGGTGTGCCCATCAATCTATGTACTGAGTATAACATATCCAAAGAGGATGACATCAGTCTTCTTTAGAAATGTATGTCCTCTTGTGTTTAATTACACTATTCACATGAACCAAGAAATGGAAATGACAGAAATTTCTATCAGAGAGAAACTGAATAAAGAAAATCACACACAAACACACACACACACACACACACACACACACACACACCAATGTTATTCAGTCATTAAAAAGAGAATCCTCCCATCAATTCAAATGCATTTGCAGGACCCTCTACTAAAAAGATACATTAGGCATGAAAAGGAAATATTATGTGATTTCACCCACATGCATAATTTCAAAAGAGTCAAAAATATAAAACAGAGTAGCAGAATAGTTTCTGAGAGTGAGAAGAGGCAGGAGATCAGAAGCCATAAACAAGGGAGTGCATACTGTAGCTGTGCACGGTTAATAAGTAGATAGAATTACTTTACAGCATTTGAGCTGCAGTTAAGTCTGCATTGCACTTAGAAAATGTCCTTAAAAAGTAGATTTTCAGAACTTCCAGTACATACAGAGGTCATTATGGAAGATAATAGGATAATTTGCTTCACTATGGTATATTAGCACATGATTTACAGATAAATATCAAAACATTATGTTGCACCATGCAAATACTGAATAAGGTTTAGAAGTTGAAAAGAGTTTTTGAAACCTGAAATTTAAAGAATGTTAGGGGCTGTGGAGATGGCTCCGTAGTTAAAATTGTTTGTTGTTCCTGCAGATGACCAGTTTTGTTCCCAGCACCCATGTTCAGAAGCTGATAATCACCTGTGACTCCCATCCGGGGGTATCTGATGCCTTCTTCTGGTCTATGCTCGCACAATCATGCATGTGCATATACATACTCACATGGTGACACATATACATAAGTAATACTTTAAAAATAAATCTAAAAGAAATGGTAAACTAATGCAAACAAAACTTGAAGGCAGCTGGGAGAGAAAACCTGGGTATTAAAGAGAGAACTGAGCATATGCCCATTGCTTCCCTTAATCACATCCAAGAACCCAACACAACAGACTCCATGAAATAGCTTTTATTCCTTAAGTTCCCTTGGTGTAGAAGAGGTAAGAAATAAAACCAGAGCTCTCATTTTATAATCATATCACAAAAACAGATTGACCCAGCAATTTGTACAGCCTGTGTTTTTCCTGTGAGCAAAACTGCATATGAGGCTGTTTCTACCGCGTGCAGACAGCCTCAGACGGCACGATAACCACGGGGTGATTTTAACCTTGGCTCCAGTTTGGAGACAGAAATGCGTGAGATGGGAGTTAAACCTCCAGCTCCCATTCCAGCCAGTTATATTAGCTCTGGGTTTCTAAAATAAAAATCGTAATAACAACAATAAAGTTTATGCTCCTGGAATAAATGAGATAGTAAGCAGAGCTAACGGGAAGCAGAGCTCTGTGTAACAGGCACTCTGCCTCCAACTTCTCTGCTGGTAGGTTCACAGCATGAACAGATCTGCAAGACGTTCTGGACATTAACGGAAATGAAAAAGAACTTCCTCCTAAGACCTTCTTCTAGAAGAACGGACAGCAAGCATCTCTCCATCCACTTGACTGCCGTTGCCTCGCAGCCATCCTTCCAAGGGAACTGTAACCACTGGGGTTTCAAGTCTGTAATGTGCGCGGCATTTCTAAGTCCAAAGAAAGGATGAAAATGGAGCACAGTTATTTCTCTCTGTCAGAAACTAGGGCGTGAATATTGACAGAGAAGAGCCTTTTTATGCAGGCATGTTAACCTGCGTATGAAAGGGTAAAATTGCTGAAAAGACAACAGTTTCCTAAACACTGTGAAAATCACCTCTTCCGTTGCAATATCTGTGTTTCTTCCTTAAATTCTACAAAACATGGACATTTCATTTCTCTGAGTGTTTTGATACAATCCCGGTTGTCCTACCCTAGAATCTGAGTATAAAACAATGCCTCCACATCATCTGTTCCAATCTTGTTCTGATCAGAAAAAAATGAAATAATATTAACATAATTAATATCAAAGTACACACATGATTTGGCTTAACAGCAGTAAATTAGAAGTGCAAAGGACCATGGGAATGTACGACAATGACAGTGACAAGTAGCATTTAAAAAGCTGACGCAGCAGACATGATCGCCTGCTGGGGAGCCCCACCTACCAGAGCCATGGAGTCACTGGCTGTGGAAAGAAGTTGCTCCTTCGGCACCTGGAAGCCCCTCTAGGTCCAAGTCTCTTCCCAACCCTAAGATGGCTCCCTTAATTAAGATATGTGCTTCCCTGCTCCCCTATCCAACCTTCCTGTATCCCAATCATCCCGTTGCCCCAAGTTCTCCCCATCCTACCCTTCTCACTTTTTTCTCCCCATCTCCCCTTACCCCCCTCCCACCCCACCCTTAAGATCCCGATTTTTTGCCTGGCAATCTTGTCTACTTCCCCTACCCAGGAGGATAGCTATATGTTTTTCTTTGGGTTCACCTTCTTATTTAGCTTCAGGCGATGTCCCCAGTTAGTTCCTGGGGCAGCTGAGGATAGGGAACCTGAAATGATCCTATCCTATAGCCATACTGATGAATATTTTGCATATCACCATAGAACCTTCATCTGGCGATGGATGGAGATAGAGACAGAGGCCCACACTGGAACACTGGACTGAGCTCCCAAAGTACCAATGAGGAACAGAAGGAGGAAGAAGATGAGCAAGGAAGTCAGGACCAAGAGGGGTGCACCCACCCACTGAGACAGTGGGGCTGATCTATTGGGAGCTCACCAAGGCCAGCTGGATTGGGACTGAAAAAGCAGGGGATAAAACCGGACTCTGAATATGGCGGACAATGAGGGTTGCTGAGAAGCCAAGGACAATGACACTGGGTTTTGATCCTACTTCTTGTTCTGGCTTTGTGGGGGCCTAGCCAGTTTGGATGTTCACCTTCCTAGACCAGGATGGAGGGGGGAGGACTTTGGACTTTCCACAGGGCAGGGAACCCTGACTGCTCTTCAGACTCGAGAGGGAGGGGGAGAGGAGTGGGGGGAGGGGGGAAGAAGGGGAAGCCGGGAAGAAGGGGAAAATTTTTTTTCTCAATAAAAAAAAAAGAAGTTGCTCCTTCTGTAATTTCTTTCATGAGTCACTTCATCTCTTCCCTAAGATCTTCATTTCTTCCCTAATAACATCTCTGGGTGCTTATTTTCACTATTTGTGTGTTTATCTCATGAAAAGAAATAAAAAAATTTGTCCCATCTATTGGGCACATTTAGCTGTGAGTGGTCAGAACGATCAATTCTACTATCTGTATAATTTCAATGAATAGAAATAATACCAGGATATGTTACATTACTCAGACTGACTTAGGATCCTTAGTCACAAAGATAGCCTTTTACACAGGCAAGCTAGCTTTAGACCAGAGCAAATTCAAAGCAGGCTGGTTGCACCTGAAGACAAATAGCTGGTCGACCCTAGAGACAAATATGTGAAGTTATTTTATGAGTGTTGTTTTACTGATTCAAGGTCAGAGTTTGAAGCAACTTTAGCCTGAATGTACTCCCCAACCTCAAGGTTCAGCCAATTGTTTACTGTCTTGAAATTCTCACCAACTTAGCACTGTGTGCATGGGTCAATATGACAGTCCTAGCCTATGAAAAGCTATGTGGTTGACCTTAGGTTGTGAGTGTGGGTCGGGCCTGAAAATGTAACTTATAATTGTGCAGAGTTTGGCTGAGAGAGATGGCAGAACAGGGTAGCAGAGGTAGAGTGAAGAGCAATGATGAACAGGCACCAGAAGCCAGGCAGAGAGAGAAGGAGAGGGCAAGAGAGATTTTTTTTTTAGAGAGGATTTTTTTAAAGATGAAGAGAAAGTTGCCATTACAAAGCATATGTGCTTGTTTATATTTTTTCCCACAGATTAAAAAAATGTCTAACTATTAAATAGATAAAAACTTTTCCTAAGCTTTTATCACATTCTTAGATTTTTCTCACAGACCCTGGTGCTGACTGGAGGCAAGTCCCCCAAGTCAGCCTTATAGAAGATTTATCAAAAAAGACATAACTAGACACAAAAGTTCCACTAGATAGAAGTACATACTAAGACCAGGAAGAACATAGGATCTTTTTTTCTTTCTTCCTTCTATCATTACTAACGACAAGTAATAAAATGATCATGAATAATTTTTAGAAAACTAGGAATTTAAAAAAATGTAAACCACACACAAAAAGTCTTCCTCAGGGAACAGCATATCTGCTGGGTTTCAAATAGCAAGTGGTCAGCCCTGAAAACATATGTATACGTGACATTATACATGCTGATGAGGTTATATTTAGGTGTTTAGGTATCTATATATTCATAGTCATGTATTCACATAATATACTTGCTTATATGTGTATCACATAATAACAATTAATAAAAAAAGTCATAAATTAGAAAAAGAGCAATAAATGATGTATTGGAGGGCTTGGAGAAAGGAAAGGTAAATGGGAAATTATGTAAGTATAATATAATCTCAAAAAATAAAGAAATATTTTTTAAATTGTACACCAAAATATTTATTATTGTAGTGATTTTAGTATTAAAGCTTAAGTAAAAATATTTTCAGGATTCAAAGTATTGTATTCTAAGATTAACTTAATAAGGATGTATATTGTAGATATCAGTCAAATATTACTTTACAATACGTATTTTAAAGGTGAATTTACCTAGGTTTTCTTGGGATTTACTCCATAAACACAAAGACTGGTTTCTTCACATACATATGATTTAGGTAATATAAGACATAGAGTAGAAAAATGATTGTAAAATTTATATACATATGGATTTTCATTGTAATTTCTTCTGTATATTTTTAATCTTAAAATGCACAAGGAAAAATATTTACTGCTCCTTGCAAACACAGGCGGCTGAGATCCCTGTGAGACAAAGCATTATCACAGTGGACTTATTCCCCAAGCCATCACTGCAAACTTAGCTACAATGTTTAAAAGCACATATGCATCCATTAATTCATATTCCTTTGGCAAATAAACATCTGATAACTGTAGATCAAATGTTAATTTTTCTTGCCCAAAGCATAAATCCACTGTATCGACAGATACACACTTTCTTAACTTTTCATTTGATTCTAACATTTCTGCCCCACAGTTATACCATGTTGACTGATAAAGCAGTCAGGATATTTACTGAATAGTTCTTATCACTATTATAATCTAAGAAATATGGTATCCAGCCTAAAGTTCTGCAATATTTCATTGTGTTGAAAATTTAAACAGAGCATTTTCTTAGAAAAAATTAATAACAACTACTTAGAAATAAAAGGTTTAAAAACCTCTTTACTGTGTCAGTTAGGGGTTGGGTACTAAACTGACTATAACCGAGCATATAACTGTAGCTATAATGGTAGGTTAGAAGTCAGATAAGAATATCAGAGTTTCTATGCACCTGGTATATATTTGCAACAAATATATCACATATATTTAAGCATTAAGCACGTATAAGAGGAGGTAAAGGCATGACTCAACAGTCAAGATCACCTCTTGCTCTGGCAAAGGACCTGAGTACAATTCCCAGCACCCAGGTAGAAGTTCCCAAATATCCATAACTCCAGTTCTAGGAGACCACTTCCTAATGCCCTACTTCTAACCTCCATAGCCACCAAGTACACACATCATGCACATACATACATGCAGAAAAACATTCATATAAGATAAAATGAATAAATCTAATTTAAAATAATAGCATTAACATTTACTAGGCCATACTATGAACTAAACCAATTAGAATTTCTTTCCAGATATTATACCTCTATCCCTCTTTTCGGCAAATTCAATTCAAGAAAATCTGTGAGGCCCTATTAAAAAATCACTGTTATTTCTTACAAAGAAATGCTCATTTTATAAATCCTCTCTAAGTAGCAAGTATTAGACTAAGATCAAATAACCCTAATGTTACACAGAATGGACTTTGGAATGCGACAGAAACCTCTACTTAAGAAACAAATTTAAACAAAATATATTCATTTTACATCAACTTGATTATCTTATCCTTGTCCAAATAAACTGACTTTGTTGATGTGTCTGTGACAGTGTGTTTTTTAAAAAAATAAGTAGTACTTGACTCGGTGTCCCAAGAAAGCCATTGTTTCACCTCATTGTGGGATGCTATCAGATCCCTGGAGTTGAGTACCTTAACAAAACAAACTCAAAGGAAAAATGTGTCCCTGTTTTTCATTGTCTTCTGCATCAGTGGCTGAGGAGAAATATACCATTGCTTGCCCTATGACTGTCGCACATACAATAGCCTCTTGTTTCCCAGGCTTCAGACTCACAGGTACACCAATAATCCAGGTCTTCCAGAATTCACACAGCAATGACTTCATAGCCACCAGGAATTCATGAGCAGCTCCTCAGCAAAAATAAATGCACATTTTTTTTCAATGTGTCTGACCCAAATATCTACTATTTAAGCTCAAGAAGTATGTTCAGAGGAAACATGAGTTGAGCAAAAAATGCAAAAGGGATTGAGTTGGATAAATGAGCAAATAATGCCTTCCATATCATAAACTCAAACACTTGGTCACTGGTTGGGAATTTTACATTAAACATCTGTGGTCCAGATGAATATGATGATCTCATCAAAAGAACAAATGTGGACATATTTACTATAGGCAATACGATCGAAGAGAAAAAGGGAGCATTCCTTGTTCTTCCACATCCTCTTGCCCCCTTTACCATCAGAAGCAAGAGGAAAACAGCATACAACAAGCAACTGTCAAGAGCTCTAGACTTTATTGTTCATATTTAACTCTTCCTATTGCTTTGGGTGGTGAGGAAGCAAATTTCCAACTCCAGGTTTTGACCCTGACCTTCCCAAGTCCTGTCTGAGTACCCTAGTAGAACAGAATGTGTCTTCTTAAAGCCTACAAAAGCCCTTGCTGTTTCATTCAAAAGGAATGGAAAGACCACTTGTCCTCCAACAATCAATGCATTTTCTTGCCTCTAACCTCTTGATAAACTTACTTTCTCTTGCTGTATTCTCTATATTATAGAACACTACATCTCTGATGAGATAATGACTTCCATTGTAAAGTTATGCAAATGAATTCCAAGCATGCTGTCATACGGTGAAAGGCAAAATGATGACAATTTCTTCTGCTTGTTCTAGAGTAAACATTGGTAAACTAATTACACGGCACACCTTCACACAGTGTCTGTAAATGCAGAAGAGTCTCTGATTACTGGTTTTGTCTTTATTTCTGTTTGATAAATAACGTATAATTACAGCTCAATTAGGTAACACCTTTAGCATTAAAGAAAAATAAGCCATGTAATAAGGTATAATTTCTGGTAACAGAAAAGTTCTCATGATGGTAAATAAAGAAATCATATGATAACTCTGAAATTCATTAGTATAGTTCGGTTTGTGTGGGGATATTTTAAAGGCAGATTTTCTGATATAGAACTATATTCAAACTATCAACTCTGAAATCCCTAATGGAAAGGAAACTAAAGTAATTCATCTTTCATGCACATATATTTAAAGATAGAAAAAACTGCTGAAAGAAACTACTCATACAATGTAGCCTGAGAAATTTCAAAAATTACTTACCCACTTACCCTCAGTAATTGAAGCAAAAACTAATTAAATCAACCTTATAACTAGTTAATCACAACTAAACAATAAATTTGAAACATTCATTTGAAAAATTGAATGTAACTACTAAGTTACATTCAAGCAGGAATTTTCTATATCTCTCTTCATTCCACTCAAATATTAAAGAACTTTCATGCATTTTACATTCAAGCATGAGAGATTCTGAACTGCTTGCAGCAAAACCTGTTTAATAATAATTTTATATTAAATTTTATAAAATTAAGTAATAATATTAACACTATAAAAATGTCAGTAACTAATATTCACACTCCTACTACATTCTTACATTCTGTTATACAAATCCCTGCAAAGAACAGACAAGCTTGTCGAATGTGGCAACGGGGACATCAATTGCTATGCTACCAGGTGGGAACAAAGAGGGAAGGAAGGGAAGGACATCCCTGAGTCGTTGTCCCAGTTGCTTCCAATGTGCTCCTCTATTTCTTTCCCTTAATCCTCTGGAAACCAAGATGCTAACTTGACATGGGATTCCCCTCTGCATGCTGTGAATACCTTTGGTTAATAAAGAAACTGTCTTAGGCCTGTGACAGGGTAGAGCAGAGCTAGGCAGAGGAAAACTAAACTGAATGCTGGGAGAAAGAAGGAGGAATTTACAGAAGTCCAAGATCCCCACAAAAGGTCACCGTAAACATCCCCAAAATTACTTCCCCCAACAAAAAGCAGAAAGCAGTTTGGAGAGAACTATGCCCCAATTCCATAAATGATTATTATAACTGTTTCTTTACATTTAAAGGGGGATATGCTATAGAGATTTGCATTGATATGGATTTTGGTTTATTGATACAAATTTAAGGTCAAATTTGTGATACTGTGCATATGTATATTCTGCTTTTGATTAAGGTATTGTGTTTGTGCAGCTCATTTGAAAATGTAATGTATAATTGGGAAATACAGGTTAATAGATAGTCATTTATAATAGTCAAGATTATAGTCATGACTGAACTGCCTTTGAAATTTCCTGCTTCATGGAAAAAGTCTGCTGGATACTATGGGCCTGTAGGGTGAAGATGGATGCCCCAACTACAGGAACTTTGGGTGACTGTCCAGGCAGCAAGATGTCTCTGTCATTTCTAGAGTTTGAAAGTTGCTTATTTCTTGTTTGCTTAGGTAATATTGTATCTTTCTGGAGTCTTTGATGGAGTTGAAGAATAGTTAGTTATAGTTATAGTTTTCCTTAGTTATGATAAAAGATAAAATAGATGTAAATATTGTAATTTTTACTTGATAACTGTTTTGTTATATGTAATTTTGCTATGTTAAGTTAAAGCCTTCCCTTTTTTTTTTGTTTAAACAGAAAAAGGGGAAATGATGGAGGAAGGTCATTGGTTAATTATAATAAAGAAACTGCTTGGCCCTCATAGGTTAAAACATAGGTGGGAAGAGTAAACAGAACAGAATGCTGGGAGGAAGAGGAAATGAGCTCAGAGGCCATGCTCCCCTCTCCCGGACAGACGAGATCAATGAAGCTCCAACCCAGGATGGACATAGGCTAGAATCTTCCTGGTAAGCGCACCTTGGGGTGCTACACACATTATTAGAAATGGGCTAGTCCAGGTGCGAGAGTTAGCCGAGAAGAGGCTAGATATAATGGGCCAAGCAGTGTTTAAAAGAATACAATTTGTGTGTTGTTATTTCAGGTAAATAACAACAGCCGGTGGAGGGAGCTGGGTGACAGAATGCAGCCCGCAACTCTCACTACAATTTATGTTTGAAAAATGAGCATGCATAAATGTTGATTTAATCAGTACATATAGAATCTATGTTCCAAATTACTATAATGTACCCACGTGGAATTGTACAACTAATATATATTTTAATTAAATGGTTTTTTTTTTTCAATAAAAGCTATTATGATGTCAAAGAAATCCCCTAAATGCTGATGTATTTTTCCTCTTCACGGGCTAAGCTAAGAGTGAAAGACCTTCAAACCATCCACCCTGGGTTGCCCACCCAGCACACTTCTACTCTACGTAAGAGGCTTCCAGTACGGAAGTGCTCATGACTTCATCTCTCTCTCTCGAATCTGCTATTGCCTGAAAAATCCACTCTATCATGCAGTTGATAACAATTTTATGTCTATAAACTTCAGTCTAAGGCTGCCAATTTTTAACTTATACATGTAAGACACACTATTCTACAAATACATATACTATAAATGATGAATGATATTCTTATGTGTCTGCCATTTAGAAAATATGATAGTCAAATTTCCCACGAGTTTCTAAGTATGAAATATGACAGAGCAGCTATCCTAACAGGAGCAGGTATTCCAACCAAGGTCCACACCATCACTCTTATCCACTGCCTCGTTTGCTTAACTAACTTATCATCAACTCTTTTTGTTTCTGTTTGCTAAATGTATCTTAACCCCTAACTCTTCCCCAAGCCAGTTTTCCTAGACAAGCCCATTCTAAGTTACCACATGTCAGTACCTAAGCCCTCATAACAAAAGATTCTTTTTTTTTTTATTTTATTGAGAAAAGGAAAAAAAACAAGTTTGGCCAGCTGGACTGTGAAGGCAAAAGATTCTTAGATGTTCTGATTTCCATCCTTCTTCCTCTTTGGATTATTCTGAGGCCTTCAAGTTGACTTCTTCATGAAGCAAATCTGATCATACCTTCCTCCAAAGTGGTGATCTTCAAAGGTGTTGCCATTAGACTGATTGCATGGCCTAGAGTTGCTAGCATGGATTTCCCTTGTGTTTTTCTACTCTTGAGCATGCTGACGAGCCCCCTTTCACTGCTCAGCCTTCACACTGCTCGTTTCCTGTGCCTGGCACACAACACAACCCAGCCTTACTTTTGCCTTACTTTTTCATTAATTATTTCCTTATTCTACCTACTTTTCTATAAGCTATGCCTGATATTACCTAGTCAGCAAATTACAAACTAAACAAGTCATGAAATCAAGGCTATGTCCATAATAAGTTATTTTATAATTGTGTGATAGATAGAATGCTATGATTTGACATTTAATTGGAATGAAACTGAATTGAATGAAATTAAATATAATGCAATACAAAAATGCATTATAATAATATTGTCTGGGGACATGCAGCTAAGTTTTAGAAAAAAATAGTACTTTTATAAGTGTATGTATGTATATTAGAGATGAAGTACATTTTTTCTCTTTGTCTTATTCAAAAATAAGTATGAAAACACAAGTTGAAAAATCCATTTAAACAATAGGCACCATTTGTTTCTTCTCACAAACACTGCATGGTCTTTTAGCAAAATCAAGACACTTAGATATTTTCTGAATACCTGACTCAGAACTATTTGTCTTAAAAAAAATTAAGGAAATAGACTTAAGTTAAGGCTCAGCATCCATCAAATGATGTGCCAAATGGCCTTTAGTTTAAGATTTTTTTTCACAAATTTCTCTTTCCTCCTCTTGGTTTGTAAATGACACTTTCCATTCACTGGGTTATATATATTGTCACAATACTAAACACTGTGGATATCAAGAACATTTGATAAATACAGTCCCTTCTTCTTCTCTATTCTTTGTCTTTCCCAACTCCCAGGTACAGTTTCCTACTATGTAAAGAAGTTTCTTGAGTTTCTTCCCTTGATCTCCAGCAGAGGCTTTTCCAGAATAGAACTTCTAATTATCTTTCCCCTCATCCTCTAATATAACATAACATGGCGTAATATAAGGAAATTTTACCGAATCATGATTTTTCTTTCAATTTATTTCTCCTGAGTCGTTTTTCTTAGTTTACTCACTTATATTTGAGCAAATTATCTGTTTGGACCATTCTCAGTAATGTTACAATGCACAATGAAATATTCCAAGTCAGATTTGAAAACTGGGACTTAAAACTGTGGTATTGAATTGGTTTATTAGTCAATATAGAATGCTGTCAACCTCTATCAAAGTGTGTCCATACAGAGAGCAAATGTCTGGCTCAAGATCAAATTATAGTTTCATCAAAGCATAAAATACCCAGAGTTAATAATCAAGATTCAATTGTCCAGGCACCACTCCACCGTTTTCCTCCTTGTCACCTCAAGATGCCTGAGTCAATCATCATCATTCCTAACGTGTAGGATATTGTGGATGTTCCACTGAAGAAATGAATAGAGAAATAAGGTAATAAGTACCCAAACCACTCAAAGGAAGTTAGAAGGCAAGAAATACTCCAAATACTAAGAAAGGTCTCATTATTTCAATGCAAACAATTACAATTAACACAAAATTAGTTTAAGAGTGAGATTCTCCATTGCATACCTGCACCCACTGAGTTTACATCTCTTGGTGTAGAAGACCTCTAAAGGTAATCTAAAAGGTGTTCTAATTTGACTAATTCCCCAAACCACCCTAGAAGTCATTATTCAAGCACTTAGTGTATCCCTTTGAAGTTACTCTTTTGTCTTATAAATGAACTGGTTTTGCACCCAGATTTTCCTCTCTTTCTGACTGTCCAAAAGGAAATTGTAACTGAACACAATAGTTCTGAGAGTGGCAACTTTAAGGGCATCCCTTCAGATTAAACTAGTCTCCTTGTTCAACAACTCTATCTGCTCATTTCATAATATACACAATTATTCTCAAATCTGTCAACAATGTTCAATATTTCCTTTATTTCAAACAGTGTTAACATGCACTTGAACATGGTCACATATTATAAAAACTTGTTTTAAACAAATTTAAGAAAACTTTTTAAGTTGTTTTATAATTTAAAGTATTTTACTATCATATGATTTTCATAATCAGTTATTACCATCATAGGCGTATTCTTTCTTTTTTTCTTTTTTTTTTTTTTTTTTTTGGTTTTTCGAGACAGGGTTTCTCTGTGGCTTTGGAGCCTGTCCTGGAACTAGCTCTGTAGACCAGGCTGGTCTCGAACTCACAGAGATCCGCCTGCCTCTGCCTTCCGAGTGCTGGGATTAAAGGCGTGCGCCACCACCGCCCAGCTAAGGCGTATTCTTTCTTAACAATGACTTATTCCTAAACAATATATCCTAGACTTAATTTTCAAGCCCATGGCTGATGTCTAACCTGTGAACTGAATCCAGAATTCAAACACATGCAAACAGGAGGTGCAGCTTGAGTTTGGTGTTATTTTCAGTTGTCTTTTAAGCCATTGTCACTATTTATCCACACCTGTCTCACCTTCCAGGCACACTTGAATGGAAGTCTCTGGGTTATACTTTCTAGTGGAGATCGGAGTACCCTGAACTCATACTTTCAGAGAGAAAGCTGGCCAAATTCCCACCGAAGTTTGTTTTCCAATCCTACATATAAAATGTTCACCGAAATTTGCTTAATTTGTGAAATATTATATCTGATTACAAAAATATATTACACACATTATTTTAGCTTGTTAAAATTTTTATTTAAATGCTTTTATTAAAACTAAGCTAATAAAAAGCATATTTTAATGACTTTTGTCACAATCTTCATTTGGGGATAAAAGTCTTAACTCTCAAGTTCGCCTTAAAAAAACATTTTTAAAACTTACATCCAAGTGACATTTTTGTTTCCCAACCTTCTATTGAATGGCTTGGATTGCCTCTTCTTGGATTCATCTACTCTGCATGACCTTTGCCCCAAACACACATTCTCACCTACTCCCTGTATGTCAATGATTACGAACTGTTAAAATCAAAGACAAAAATACTACATAGTCTAAATTTCTAGCCATGGAATGGATATCTTGCTGGATCTAGTAAACATACTGGAAGGCGTGGTTGGAATAATATTTCTTTTTATGGCAACACCCCTGTGTTATACCCGTGGCTAGAGAAACTATGCTGACTACGTGTGTCAGTAACACTTAAAGCCATCACAATAAAAAAGTTTCATCCTAGATTTCCAAGAGTCACTTTCTCATCTTTATTACTGATGAAATGTTTTGGTTTTGTGCCTAGATCATGTCATATATGTCATTTTAATTCCTAGTTTTCAGCAGCATGGAAACGTGTGTATTTTAAATTAATTATATTTCAATTAATTTTGTGGCTTTATTTCAATCACAGTGAATTTAGGAAAACTAATTAACTGCAGACAAGATACAAAAGCATAATTATGAGAAAGGTCCATATCTAAGATCACATAAGAAAAGAAATGTCATCTGTCATTTTAATTTACTATTCCCTTGTCACTTGACTATGTCTTTCTGACATCTGGAAGAAAGATGCTGCAAATAATGAATGTCAAGATTTCTTCTAAATACAACTTTATTTTCCAAACGTATAATAACAAAAATGCAGGTATCGTGTAATTTGTTCTTCTTTTCACACCATAAGCTTTGCCTAGAAACACACATCAGCTGAACCTGGTATCTGTTGCCTAGCAACCACCTGACTATCGTATGCTTTAGATGACCTGGATATATATCTGATTGTGACCCTTATAAAACTGAGTTAATTAAATACTTAGAAGTTATTAGGCTTTCTCCATAAAGCAATATTGGAGTTGAATTTAATTTCAATGTTGGATAACTGAAAGAGGTCCATTTACTTATGAACAAAACTGAATAATTGGAAACAAATACAGTAGTTTTAAAAATAAAAATGTAGCATTAAACTGGAATAATGGTTTACATTTCCTCGTCTAGAAGGCTTAAAAATAAAAGGCACACATTCCTATAAATACAGCTAGAACATATACCTTTATCATCTAATTTATACACAGGCATATTTTGTCACATTCTCAACATCACGATAATCATAAAAATAAGGACAATAGTTCACTTTTGTCAGTGACAGATTTTAGCCGTGCATAAAACAGAAATCATGAAGCTAAACAAAAAGGTTCATCTGACGAGATTCGGGAAAACATGGTTAGCTCTAATGTAAATATACAACAATAAAATTAAAACTACATCTGCTGAAAGTAGTGATACTTCCAGAAGACTTATTGACTGGGTATATTATGTGAACATTCACAAATGAAGGGTACAAATTTGCAGAAGACAGAAATCTTTACAAAAAGGAATGTTTAAATACATATTTCATTGCTTCTTGGAGCTAAAGCAATCTAATATTTTGCTGAACTGTCTTGCATTGTTTCTTAAAGTGTCAGTTTCCACTCCTCAGAACCAAGTGCTGAAGATCCTCTTAAAGGCTAATCATAAATAGAGGATATTAATATATGCATGTGTCTTTGTATGTATATGTATGCTAAGAACAGATGAAGAGAAAAATCACTAGGACACTCTTATATTTAAATCGCTTTCATTTCTTTTTTATCATTAGAAAATTATGATTTTATCAAATCTACTTTCCCTCAAACTCTAAATTCTCCTACACTTTACTCCCCCAACCCCAGTTTCATGTGGTCTTTTTTTCCCTTAACCCACCGAACCCATTTAGTACTTCCAGTATTTGGGTAGATGTAGAAACTTACATAGATTATTGGCAACCTACCAGAGGCAGCAACCCTGAAGAAAATTAACTCTTCCCCGCAAATAGCCATTAACTGCTAAGAACCCCTTAGCTTTAGGGAGGAATTTCAGAGACTTGACGTCCATTCATGCTGAACTTCAGGCTAACTTAATCTGATACAAGTCATGTATCAGTACATACACCCACAGTGTCTGAGAGCTGATACATGCAACAGCCTTATCATGTCTTGAAAACATTTTGTTTATCAACATTTTCATTAAGAATATCTTTCTACTACAATTAAATTTATCCTAAAGATAAACTTAATCTTGCATTCTAAATCAGACCAAATTATAAACAGACTAATTATTTACAATATTAAAAATGGCCCTACTATGTCTAAATAATAAATTAATTTTATAGAGGTAAAATATAACAAGATAGCTGGTAAGTGTTCCTGTATCTAGAATATCTGTTTTAAATAGTGATATAAACTTCTTTCATTGAATTAATTTATATAATTATGCAAATGTTTCAATTAATATTTAGAAAAATATTTAAATATACTTTAAATATGTTTAAAATATTATTAGAATCTTTTAACAAAGTAAAATATATTACTTACCAACCAATAGGGTAAAAATTAAGATGACCCATATATTTAAGGTTTTTACATTAATGCAAAAAGAAAGCATGGAATTTAAAAGCAAATCAGAAATCTGAATATATGTTGCTATTTTTATTGTAGAATAGAAGGGAATACTGTCAACCATGGAGGAGAAAGAATGCAGAAGCAGCAATGAAGGGGAAAGCACTGCTGATGCAATAGGATGAAAGTGAATTGGGGACTGGAAAAGAAGGGAAATCTCTAGAATATTCATAGATATTCAAATATTCTAATATTAGATTTAATAATCTAATAATAATATTCTAATATTAGAATTCTAATATTCTAATACAGACACCATCTGTATTAAAACTGAGATGTAATAATGAGTGCATTACCTCACTTTATAAAAGGCAGTGAATAGTGGCTGAGATGCTGTGATGGTTCAGATCATTGCCTACACTAGACGTGGACTTTCCTTTTATATACGCCTCTGGGAGCAATTTGAGAGAGGTGTAACTGAGGAGGGAGATACACCAGGAAGGTGGGTGACACCCATCAGTGTATGGGATGGGACATGTACTGAATAAAGAGGAGAGAGGCACATCAAACATGCTGCTCTCTATTGCCAGTTTCCCTACATGTGAAGTGTCCCAGGGCACGCTCCTGCCCTGCCTTTCCATGATGGACTGTGACCTTTCAGCTATGAGCCACAATAAATCCTTCTTCATTTAGATATTGTTGTTGTTTCCTTGTTGTTGTTTAGCTTTTGTCAAGTTTAGTTTCTTATCACTACAACCACAACAAAAAATACCTGATACAGACTGGTATCAATACACAAAGCAAATTTTACCTCTGCACTTTCTCTATATTTTCATCTTGCCAGCTAGTTCTTACTTTCAAAGATGAAGAAAAGACAAACAAGTCATCTGATCAACCCTCCAGCAATCCACAAAGTACTAAGTATAAGTATACCAGGAAAGACCTCTTCAGACAGTCATGCTGAGTTCCAGCTCCATCCTGGTATCCATGGCCATCTGCAGGTGGAGATGATAGAAAGGAGCCCAGAGCAACTAAATCAAGAATCTTTGCTGTTTAGTTGTCCTGGCCACACTCCCTTAAATGTGGCACATTCTGTGTGCAAATTTAAACACCAAAAGAATAGCATGCTTATTCTGTAGATAAGATGGAGAAACAAATTACCTTTTTAATAGACACAGGGTAAATGGTGAATGTTTTGAAATTGTACAGTTTTATGGCTAGTGGATTTTCATAACAGATAAACCCAGAAGCCAGTATAGAATTTGAAACATCATAGCTGTATAGCTTGGGAAAATGTTGCTATTTTATGGGACTAGATTTCTCTTCTCAGCTGAGAAAAGCGATGCCTTATAAAAAAGGTGTGCTGGCTATTTTTATCAACTTAATACTAACCAGGGTGGAAAAAGGAAAACTTAGTTGGAGAATTACCTACATCAGATTGACCTGTGGGGCATTTTCTTGATTAATGACTGATGTAGCAAGACCCAGCCCCCTGTGAGTGGTACTACCCCATGCATGTATTGGTGGGGTCCTGAGTTGTACAGAAAAATAAGCTAAGCTACCAGGAAGCACAGTTCCTCTGCAGGGTTCCTGCTTTGGCTTCCCTCGACAGTGGACTCTAACCAGTAAGCCAACAAGCTCTTCCCTCCACAAAGGTGGTTTGGGTCATCATGCTTATTACAGCAAAAAGAAGAAAATGAGGACAAAAAAATAAAATTATGTATGTAAAACACAGATCGTATACCTAGAATAGCAGGAGCCCTTACAAAGGGGGAGGTGAGGACATGTGACCAGGGATTGAAGGACATCTGCAGACATTCTGATACTATAAAAACAAGAAATATAGTTTAATTTTACAGCAACTTGATATGTTAACTCATCTATGTTCTATTTAAAATCTTTGTAAAGACAGTTACTTCACTCACACAATGAGCATCATGTGACAATCATTTTTATACCATATTACGATTCATCTACCTAGCAGTTCTGAACCATATTTGTCTCAGGTGGCTTTCTAAAACTCTGTGTATCAGGCAGTAACTAAGGACAAAGACAGCCAGCACCGGCTTCCTAATCTGAGACAGTTTTATTCAGAAACGTCTTTTCCTTTCATATGCTACTTTCTAATTTGAAACAGCTAAATTGAACATCCTTTTCCCTGATGGAGTGCAACAAAGAGAATTCTAACAAGGTAGCCACAGCTTTAATCAGCATACACTATTCAAACCCTGAACTGAGCAGGTTTAGTGTATAAATCCCAGAGGAAAGTTAATCAAACCAGAATGTTGAATATTGTTACATATATATCCAAAGGTAATTGGCCAGGAGTAAATGTTGGCTTTACACAAGCAATCAAGCCAAAATAATTATATTGTTTAATGTTAGTAAGAATTCAAGCGAAAGGTTAATGGAACAGCTCATGCATCCAATGAACGCTTATTGAACACCTTCTAAGTGCCAAAGCATAACTCTTGGGTTTAGGAATTACAAGGGCAAAAAGGAACAAGACAAACAAGTTAGGTATAGAATCTTACATAGGGATAAGCAAGTGGGCACATGCTCAGAACTTGGGGGTTGTGTAAAATATCTGGGGCAAGGGTGCATTCATAATGCAACATAATGTAGGAAAGAATGACAGTTCTCTATGCCCACATCAGTGAACCATGTTTTCTGTTTCAGAATTATATATGCATGTTTCTGTAGTCTGTATAAGATGAACACTTGAACTGTGGACTAACTAAAGCCTATTGGCCTTCCTACTGTGATGACCCTGGTCTAGTGACTAAAACAAGCAGTCAAGTAAGGAAGCATCTCTGAATGAGTGTTTTCTAGTTGAATATGTTTCCTCACTTGTTTGAACTTACATTTATACTGAACATTATGCCATCAGCTGATCTACTTGATCCATTTCATTTTGCATTGGAATATCACCCATACCTCCAGCTTGTTACTGTAGAGCATGAGACTTCTCTGTGTCTATAATCACATAAGTCAGATCTTTTTATAACAATCACCATTCCTACATGCATGCTCATATACATACACTATTAGTACTATTTATCTGAAGAGTTCTAACTAATAAAAAGGACAAATAATACAGATGGAGTAGAAAGATGTGTCCCAAGCAAGATTATAATTAAGATATTCTAGAAACTGAAAAGGATCTAGTGGAGACATAGCAAAGAATGATGGTGTAGAAAGACAGGCATAGAAGTGGTGGAAGAAACTGTATCCTGCGTGTCTGAATATATTCTACTGCTAAACAGAATACCACAGGCTAAGTAGTTCATAAGTAAAATATATCTTTCAAAATAATGGGGGCTGCAAAGTCCGAGAGAAGTTACATATATTGGGGACCTTCTTGCTGCAATATAACAGGGCCATGGGCATCACATAATCATCATAAGAAAGTATGTGAGCAAAAGATTGAGGACTGAGCCAAGGGACACACCATGTCAACATCAACCACTCCTGAGATAATTGTATGAGTCTATGCCTAAGTGTTGAGCCCTCCTGGCGTAACTTCCTCTTAAAGGTTCCACATCCCCAAGCTACTGCACTGAAAATTCAATTTCAATAATATAGAACTCTGATAAATAGTTTTGTCTTTAGTTTTAGGGCACAAAGGATCCATTCATGCAATTGCTTATATGAATGTGCCATGATAGAAATAACTCTCTACCTGACATTGCATCTATGGATCATCAAAGAAAACAATTGTGATAGATTGGGTCTTAAGTGTCCCCAAGAGATTTATATACTTAAGGCCAAAATAAACCTTTCTTTGTACTTGGAAAGCTACTGACAGTAGCAGAACCTGACCTGGGGAGTGGCCATGCAGGTTAATGTCAGCCATGTCTAAGAGACAAAGTGTGGCAAGCTGTTTGGAACTAACATCACCCCACCATGTACCTCATATGTTAAACATGGAGCTATAGCATCTAGGTTTTGGTGTGGTTTTGTCTAAGCCTCCCTTACTATTCTCCTATTGCCGACATTTGGAAAGTGAAATTTATGCTCATGCCACTGTACCTTTAAATCATGTAATTCTCATTTCTTTTGTTCAGTGTCCTGTGGATGAGTCTTCTCTAAACTTTAGAGAAGACCTTGGACTTGAACTTTTGATCAGTATTGAGACAGTTGACTTTGGAAACACTTTGGGAGAAACTAAATGCATGTTGAACTGTGAAATGGGTGTAAGTCTTTGGAAACCAGGAACAAATATGGTTTATATTTTAAGCATACTCCAAAAGCTCATGTACTAAATATGTGAACAGCCTTTAAACAATTGGAAAGGGGGAGTGTGACATCTTCATGGGACAAGGCCTTGGGGAGAAATCTTGTTGAGGCATGGTCTTAAAAAGGGATGTTAGAATAACAGGTCCTCTCTTTCTCATTTCTTGGTCTCCATGACTGTGCACTACCATCATGACGCTGTGCCTCAACACTGTCCCAGAAACAACCTAGTGACTATGGACCGAAGCATCTGAAACTGTCATTAAAATGACACTTTGCTCGTTTAAGTTTATCTTAAGCATTTTGTCACATCAGTGCAACACTAAATAGTAGACTCTAAATTACATGGATGGCTTTAACAGTGGGTACAGAACAAAAGTGGCATCAGTAAAGGAAGCAGGCTTCCAAGCACACAGTGACTCTTGAGAACAATGCTCATAAAGAAGACCTTCGGTTATTCCAAATAAGAAAACAAAAAAAATTTTTTTTAAATTTTAAAGGGGTGTCTCCTTTGTTAATTTAAATGGAGAGAAAATAATGAGATTATAACCAAACTTAAAATGTCTAGAGCAATGAACATGAAGAAGAATATAGGAAGAGATTCTAGAAAGAATCCTGTGAGGGTTGCAGATAAAATATTTCTAGAACACTAAAACCGTAATACTTAGGCACAATGAGTTCCTCTCTCACCTTCAAGGAAACACTTCTGTAAGGTTTGCATATGTTAAACTACTAAAGTATGTAGAAGGATCAGCAGTGGAACATATGTCTGCTTCCACAATTGAATTGATAACACATCGATGACCAGATGACTTAGGCAGAGACACGAGATGTTTTGAAAGAAAGGTTCATAGCACTGATGTTAGAAGGCAAGAGTAATTATTATGACACACTTTGCTTTAAGCAAATGCTGAAGAATGGTACCAAGTAGCATTTATTTTCAAAGAAAGCACCAGCACAAATGTATATTTATTCCATTGCCCTCAAAACGTATTTGAAAATTCAACTAGCCACTTGTATTGAAACATCCTTGTAACTTTATCTCAAGGTAAGATCTGAAGTTCTCATTTAAAAGCACTTCATATCATTCACAAAATATATTTTCATCTTGAGAGTAATCATACAGTATTTCATGCATCACATTGCATTCAATTATTGTTAAATTGGCTGAACATTAGTATGTACTATTAATATAATGGATGAGTCAAAAGGCCAGATAGTGAAGCTAAATATAACAATATCATAACAACTCATTATAGACTACATAACACTATACAAATTCTTTTTGAATTCTATCAAAATAGTCAAGTAAAGTCTATGTTCTTTCCATCCAGGTTTTTCATGCTGTACAGTGCTGTTTGTTTTCCTTCATTTTAGGCTGACTCCTGAGAACCCTACAAAAGCTAGTCCATCCATAACAATACTCTCAGTATATACTAGATGAGAGAAATAAATATGTTTTCTACTTAAAAACAAAGAACTTTGTAGAAAACAGAATTAGAAAAGATGTGGAAATGTAAAAGCAATAATTTAATACTGACTAATGTTTGTTGAGTGGCACTATACAACAGATGCTGTCAAATACTTTATATTTAAAAGAAATTCTTGAATAATAACATAGAGTTACACAGAATAACAATCGGGCATATCAAGAAAGGAAATAACATTTTCTGAATGTCAATGCTGCTCTTTTGCATTTTTTTTGCTGAAGTTAGCTTTGGATTCTAGAATAGTTCTGTTTACACACACAAATACACACACACAATCACTGTGTTTTTCCTTAATTGTGTTGCTTTCTTATCAGTGCTTTGTAGCTCTGTGAGGATAGGGAGAGATTGGTCCTATGATAGCTCAAAGTCATAGTTTTGGGAAAGTTATCAAGAGACAGAATTAGAAGACAAAATTGAATTTACTTTTAAGATGTTTTTACTTTAATTATGTGTGTGTGTGTGTGTGTGTGTGCGTGCGCGCGCGCGCACACACACATCATTGCAGGTGCCCAAGAAGCCAGAGACATTGTAACTTGAGTTCTACTCAAGGCTATTCTATGAACATAAACACTGAGCTATCTATCCAGCTCCCTTGAGTTTGAATTTTTACGATATGACAACTACTTCATAAGTGATGTCTCGTTAGTAAAAGAAGAGAAAGCAGTTTGTGGCTGATGTGGTTAATAAATGCCCAATGACTGGTGAGGAATGAACAATGGTAAGAAATGAAGCACTCACTGGTCCTTTGAAGAGAGGAGCAAATATACTCACAGGATATCGGGCAGGAAATCAGAAACAGAATAAAAGCACCATGAACACATGCACATAATTAGCCAGTTTCCTTTTTGTTTGTTTGTTTATTATTTTTTTTCTTTTATTGAAAATATAATTTTTATCATACTTCCCCTTCCATCCACACCCACTCCCTTTCTGTCTCCCATTGGGAAAAAAAAAAGGAAGATTCTAAAGCAAACTAATAAAATACCATATAAAGGATAAAACAAAAATCAACACATTGGAACTGGACAAAGCAAACCAGCTGAAGCAAAAGTGCCTGATGTGGGAGACCAAACATTCGGCAATGGATCTCCATTAAGCCTAGAAACGCTTACAAATGAAAGGGGGCTTTTAGACCCACAAAAACTGGAGCCAAGCACAGCTTCTTGGTAGTCTCATTTTTTTTTTCTAGATGGGCTCTATTTGCTGGCAGTGAGCAGGAGCGCTGTGGCTCCTTTATGAAAAGTATATATATATTTCTACTCATATTGTGTTTGTGCAGCTCATTTAAAAATGTAATGTATAAGCTGGGCAGGGGTGGCACATGCCTTTAATCCTAGCACTCAGGAAGGAGAGGTAAGTAGATCTCTGTGAGTTCGAGGCCAGCCTAGTCTATAAGAGCTAGTTCCAGGACAGGCTCCAAAGATACAGAGAAACCCTGTCTCAAAAAAACAAAAAAGAAAAAATGTGATGTATAATTAAGAAATACAGGTTAATAGATAGTCATGTATAGTAGTCAAGCTTGTAGTCATGTTACTTATGTTTTCTAGATATACAGAGAAATATTTCATATGAACAGGTATTAATCAAACCTTTCAAAGACTAACATAATATGGCATTTAAAATATTATAAAAACATAGGATTTTCATGACAATAAGACACATCTGCTCCTGGCAGCACCAAGCTACTTCAAGAGAATGATGGGCATATAGAGGCCCTTTATGGAGTTGGTTACCCATTTGGGCAAGAAACTGTTCTTGCCTGGATTGCTTTCTGATATGTTGTATGAACTGGACATTCAGGACCCACAGAAAAATGACTGCTGAACTTGCCTAAAGGTGAGATGATCCTTCGGGGTTTCTGCTTCATAAAACAGTCTGCCAGACATTCTGCAGGACACAGAAGACAGTGACTGACAACCTGCCAATATAAGTAGAACTGTCTTTGAAATTTCCTGCTTCATGGAAAAATCTGCCAGATTTTGGGCCTGTAGGCTAAAGATGGATTTCCTAATGATACAGAAGAAATTTGGGTGACTTTCTAGGCAGCCAGTTGTCTCTGTCATTTCAAGAGTTTTGGAAGTTGCTTGCAATGTACTTCTTGTTAGCATAGGTAATGTTATAGCCTTCGGCAGACTTTGATGGAGATGAAGAATAAGTAGTTAGAATTATAGTTTTCCTTAGTTATAATAAAAAATAAGATAGATTTAAATATTGTAGCTGTAATTCTTACTTGATACCTGTTTCATTACATGTGATTTTACTGTGTTAAAGTTAAAACCTTCCTTTTCTTTAGATAGAAAAGGAGAGGTGATGTTGGAGTCCACTCTTTATGCTGTGAATACCATTAGTTAATAAAGACGCTGCTTTAGGCCCATTGCAAAACAGAAGAGAGAAAGACAGAAATTCCAAGCAAATAGAGAAAGAGACAGTAGGTGGAGTCAGGGAGAAGCCATGTATCCACTGCAGGAGACAGTCACTGGATGCTGGGTGGAACCTTACTGGTAGGCCACAACCACGGGGTGATACACTGATTAATAGAAAAGGGTTAATTTAAGATATTAGAGTGATCCAGGAATATACCTAAGAGTATTGACCAAGCAATGTTGTAATTAATAGTTTCTGTGTGATTATTTCAGGTCTGTATGACCTGGGACAAACAAGCAGCCTCCCATTACAAGAGCCCAAGAGATAGAACAAGAAACAGAGACCCACTCATTTGTACACTCAGGAATTCTAAGAAAACACAAAACTGGAAAACGTAATTTGTGCACATAAGACCTAGTGCGGACACGTACATTCTGCTTGGTTCTCTGCTAGTTCATATGAGTTTTGTCCGTGTTGATTTAGAGGACCTTGCTCTCTTGGTTCTTACACATTTTTCTGCCTCCTCTTCTGCATGATTCCAGAGAAGAAAGATTTGACAGAGACATCCTATTTAGAACCAGCCACATTCAAAATGAGTAAAAAATGTTATATTAGAAAATATTGTACACTTCAATGAAATCTTCCCAGGATTTTTAATGATCTGGGTTTAGTTTGAATGTAATGTATAAATAGAGATCGCTTTTCTACAGTCAACCAAATAAATAGTTGGTAACCGGAATAGATAAAATTTTATTTTTTAATGGTAAATCAAACTATGTCTTACCCTTGGAAGTGAACATACAACTATAATTCCAGGTTCTGGTAAACAGATCCTTTAGAAGGTCATTATTCAAATTCTGTTCTGGAGATGAAAAAAATCTCAACCCTGGAGCCCAGTGTGTTTTTAAAATATCTTTCTAGACAAGACTTATATTTGCTATATCACACTTAATGTCATTCAGTTTAAGGACACTCAATGCTATGAAAATAAAGGCTACAACACAGAGACACTGTAATTGGGGGTGGTGATGTAAGCACCAGCACTGGAAAAAAGGTTCTCATTAGTGGCAGATAAGCAGGTCTGGGACTTTTGATAAGGAGAGGTAGGGCATTGAAAGGGTAAATAGAAAAACATGGACACTCAAATGACTCATTATTCTTTCATTTCAAAGGGGTGTGGAATAAATTATACCTCGAAACTGTGCCTCTCGCACCAAACAAAGTAGGGTTGCATTTGTGTTTAATTTTAGAGAAATAGAATTTGACAGAGCAAACAGTGAGGTGAGAAATGGTGCTTGACTCTTATCTGCCCTAATCTTGAGCAAAGTAATAAAGAAAAATAAAAACATAGGGTTGGTTTGAGCTGGTGTTCTCATTAATTTGTTAGTAAATATTAAAATTATATCCATTTGCCTGCTACTCATGACACATTAATTTGATTTTAAAGGTCATTAAATTGTAATGTACTCTGTCATTAGTCCATTAATTTCTCTGAAATCAGAGAAGTGTAATTTAGCTATCCTTAAAGTAATAATCTTACTGAATACTAAAGACTTTTTAAAGATAAAATAATATACATAGCTTTTGAAAAAATATCTTTTTTCATTTTTTCCTTTATTATTTTTTCTTTAAAAAATCACAAAAAAGAAAAATATTTAAAACAAAATAGACTTTAAACAACCACACCTATCTAAATGGGCCTGCGCACATTTTATGTAATGAATTGATATCATCCCAACTCTCTAATTTCAATGCTGCACATATTTCTTCCCCATCAGCTATTTCAAATACCTAGGGTATTTGCTGATTTGAAGACTAGATCTCTTGATATGGTGCCTTTTACTGAATGACATACTGTGCATACATCTCCCAAACACACAAAAATGTCAAAGAATGTGACATGATCAAATCAAAGTTTAATATCCTTCTGATAATTTCAAAAATTTCAACTCCATGGAATTTAAGGTGTCATGTGTAACCTTGTGATCTACAGTACATTTTTTTCTTTCTATTTTTATTATGCTAATTTTCAGCTACACACAAATGTAGAGAAAACAGCACAGTAAATATCAATTTTACATACTACTTATTAATAATCATTATTCTAAGCTTATCCTTCAAAGACATGTGACCTTAAGAAAGAAACTATGAGCTATGCTGTAAAAATTCATTACTGGATTTTATACCATAATTTTAATTTTTGGGTTAAATAAACCATATACCTGAATTAATAAATGAAAATTTTATGCACACACAAGATATACATATACACATATACATATATTCTACTTTTTCTCTTAGCATCCATTTGCATTTCAGGACTAATTTCTTCATTTTCTTGCTAGCTTCCAACATCTAAGGCCACTTTTAGCTTTTAAACATCTTTTCATATTCTCAAATTACTTTGAAGCAGGATCAAGGCCCTCTCCTTTATATCTAGGCTGAGCATGTTATCCTTTCAAAGAGAATGGGCTCCAAAATATCAGTTCATTCCAATTCATTCATTAGAGATAAATTCTGTTCCCACTGCCAGTGGGCACAGCATTGTAGAAAAAAGTGGGATATAATGCTTGAGAAACAAAACTTGAAGTTGTCTCTGACCTCTACATATGTTTACACACAAATCTGCAATGCTTCACCCTCATACACACACACACACACACACACACACACACACACACACACACACGACTTTTTTCATGTGACTTAAATGTATTAAAGATACTATTAGAGAAAGGTAAGGGAGCTAAAGGACAGGAAAAGGTGAAGAAGGTGAAAGAGTAGCTGGAAAATGGCATAGAAAAGTATATGTACTATGGAAACATCATAGGGAAATGTATTACTATGTAGATAAGATACAGTAATAATGATAATAAAATATGACTTATTTTAAAAGAGCAGTCATAAGAATGACAGTAAACTTTTATTGACCATGCCATCAGATTGTCTAATCTTCTGGAGTCACTTTATGATTTCAGAAGACATAGGCTGACTTATAGTTTGATTTCCCTTTTGTCTCCAATGCTCCATGGTCATTGGTGATCCATAGTAACATTCAATTGCTGGTGGTAATCATTGAGGACAGTCCTTCAGGTGTATTTGAATCCAGAAGTTTATTTATTTCTGAATTTCCTGGACTCTTCGGTAAACTTCTGGGTAACATACAGTTTACCTTGCTCCTTCATAAAGCTATCTTGCTGTTACCTGTGTACAGTAACTAGATAAATAGTCCACTAAACAGTAAGCATTAGCCTCCAGAAGAAAACCCCACAAACTAGATGGAATAGCTGTACTCTGAGGAACAGAGAATAAAGAATGAAGACAAACTATAGGAGCCTCAAAGAAATGGTGAGCACCATCGCAAATGCCATCAGATAGCTATGTCAAATGCAGATGACAAAAACAAGGAAAGAAAATAACTTTTAAGATATTATCACCCAAAGAATGGAAAAAGAAAATGTAGTAAAATCACATAATGGAGTATCATTGGTGAAAAATAATGACATCTTAAAATTTGCAGGCAAATGGATGGATATAGAAAAAACCTTTCTAAGTGAAATAACCCAGACCCAGAAAGATAAATATGTTATGTACTCACTCATAGGTAGATATTAGACCTACAATCAAAAACTCCTGAAAAACTAGGTAATATGGACGACCCTAAGAGAGACATGAATAGATGTCCCTGGGAGGGAGAAATAGGTAAGATTTCCTGAGTAAATTGGGAGCATGAAGGAAGAGGAGAAGGAAGGATAACATGAGGAAATTGATGGTTGAGTTGGGGGAGATCAGAGAGAGAAAGCAAGGGAAAAAATATCTTGATAGAGAAAGCTATTATGGGGTTAGGAAGAAATCTGGTGCTAGGGAAACTCCCAGGAGCCCACAAGGATGATGCCAGCTAAGACTCCTAGCAATAGTGGAGCAGGTGCCTGAACTGGCCTTCCCCTGTAATCAGATAGATGACCACCCTAATTGTCATCATAGAACCTTTAACCAGTAACTGATGGAAACAGATGAAGAGATCCACAGCTGAACAGTGGGCTGAGTTTCTGTAGCTCAGTTGAGGAGAGGGAGGAGGGATTATATGAGCAAGGGGTCAAGATAATGATGGGAAAACCATACAGACAGCTGACCTGATCTAGGGGGAGCTCACTAACTCTGGGTTGATAGCTGGCAACCTGTGTAGGACTGAACTAGGCCTTCTGAATGTGGGTAACTGTTGCATTGCTTGGGCAGTCTGTGGGACCACTGACAGTCGGACCAGGATTTATCCCAGTGCGTGAACTGGCTATTTAGAGCCCATTCCCTGTAAAGAGATACCTTCCTCAGCCTTGATACAGGGGGAGGGGTTTGGTCCTGCCTCACCTTGATAAATCAGATTTTTTTTAACTCTCCAAGGGAGGTCTTACACTTTCTGAAGTGTGGATGAGAGTGGATGAGCAGAAGGTGGAAAGAGCAAGAAAAGGGAAGGAAAAGGGAACTGTGGTTGGTATGCAAAAAGAAAAAAATTTTTTATTAAAAAATTTAAAATAAAGATATGATCACTGTAAATTTCTAAATTTTATTTTTAAAAATTTAGAACACATCCAAAATTTCGGAAACCTCCAAAGATTTTATATTTAAAAAATGACAATCTGACACTTTCTTACTAAAAATGCTAAGAACTAAAGGCAAATAGAAATCTTGAAAGCATCCCTCTGGCAACTACAGTGACTCTAACATCAGGGCAAACTTTTCTCAGAAGGCAATGAATGGCACTCCCAAAATGCTGGCAAAGCCTTACAGTTATGAATCTTGAATCTATAAAGTTATCTTTCAAACATTAAGGAAATATAAATGCAATCACAGACAAAAGAGAAAGGAAGATTTCTTGTGAGTAATCAGCTTTACACACACACACACACAATATGAAGGAAGAACTGGGGAAATGGTCAATGAATAAATTATTTGCTGCTCAAAAGTGAAAAGCACAGTTTGGATGCCCCACACCTGTGCGAAATTCAGGCATGGAGCATATATGACCACATCACTGAGGGAAGGGTTATGGGGACATGCTGCCTCAAAATCAGGTGAAAAATACAAAGCAAGATGCTCAAGGTTGACATCCACAAAACCATACATGGGTGAGGGCAACCGAAAAACACAAGTGCACACATGCACATGTACCATGTACACACAGAGACAGACATACATACATAAACACACACACAACTTTAAGAAAAGCAAGTTATTTCAAACGGTACTATTCAAGCTATATAAAGAACAAAGAAGAGGCAGTGGAGACATTGCTTAGCAGTTAAGAATACATACTTCAGGGAATCTGATGGCATCTTCTAGCCTCAAGGGGTATCCACATACATTCACACAGACACTAACACACACATTTAAATAAGTAAAATACTAAAGACAAAATAAAATGTCATAATGAAACAATTATTACCAATATTTTTAAAAAGAAAAGAATGGAATAAAAATATCAGTGTCATCTTAAGAACAATCATAAATGTTTCTTCTTTTTTGACTAATTTAAAAAAGAAATTTCATAAAATAACATAAAATATGATTGTATCATTGGTTCTATAAAACATGGAAATATAGCATTTTAAGACAAAGGGCATGCCTGTAAATATTATGAAGAAGCTAACTTAAAATATTTTTAATGGGGATATCATTTATGGTGGATAAAGCCAATCACAGAAGTCAAGATTTATTAAACAAAAATCCTGGTGCCAGCTATGGGACACTTCCCTAGGAGTTGTTGACCAGGAACCTTCCCAGAGGCCTGGAAACTATTCAGCCATTGTCATTGGTTGCCCACCATAACTGAGTGGTAAGACCCTGTTGTGGAAAACATCATACTCTTCAATTTCAAAATTGAAAGAACTGATGTTGAAACTAGGCTGAAATTTCCTCCCTGCTGGAAGACCTTTCTAGTGCTGAAAGTTGCTATTCAACCAGTTAGGAAGAAAAGTCAGCGATGTTTTTTCTCAGCTTTAGACTCTACAATGCTACAAGACCAGTTTTCCAGATAAGAGGTGCTCAGTGGTATAATAGTGAAACACCAGTTACAAGGTAACCAATTAATTTCTGGTTGGTTCTAAATCTACTCCACAAGAGATAGTTTACGCCTGATACCAAGCACCTGGTTAAAGGATCATGACTTAGAGTACATAAACAATAGGAGCAAACCTACTACTTTTTCTTCTCAAAAGAGTATTTGTCAAACTGTCTCTTTAATATTTGCCCATACCTATAACATGCCACAGACTGGTACTATCCTTAGTCTTGGTCAGGAAGTTTCCATTATCTAGTGAATGACAGTTAATATAAAGACTCATTACTGGTCAAGGCATTAGGAACAAGTGACTTTTGAGTGTTCATATCCAATCCATGTCACCATTAAGCAAGCTGCAGCAGTCTCCTCAAACCCCATCCAAATGCTCCGTCTCCCAAGAGAGCCAGAGGTCACGCTGGCCTCAAGGTCCAGAAAGCCATTGCAAAGCAGTGGCAACTGAGTCAGGAAACACCTCTCTCTTTATTATTTTTATTGAGCTCCACATTTTTCTCTGGGCCTTCAACCCTCTGCCAAGGTCCCCATGCTCCCAATTTACTCAGGAGTTCTTGCCTTTTCTTAACTTCTCATGTAGATTAGGTCTCTTAGGGTTTTCATTGTTGTCTAGGTTCTCTGGGATTGTGATTTGTGGGCTGCTTTTCTTTGCTTTACATTTAAAAACCACTTATGAGTGAGTACATGTGATAATAAATCTCTCTTAAAGGAGCTGTGTCTCACCACCAGCAAACAGCAAGAAGCTATGTGAAACTCTGTATTTTTGTGTCTAGAATTATTTTTTAAGCTTTCTCAGGTTTTACATAGATTTTAGTCCACCACATTAGCATGCCAATTTGTTGGTGCTGTTTGTTGGTTCTTGGCTGCTTAGCTCCAAAATAATCACACAGAAACTACATTAATTAAATCAATGCTTGGCCCATTAGCTCAAGCTTCTTATTGGCTAGCACATATAAATTTAACCCATTTCTATTAATCTGTGTATTACCACTTGGCTGTGGATAAACAGCTAAAGTTCCTGCATCTGTCTCTGGTGGGGCTACAAGGCATCTCTCTGACTCCACCCTTCTTTCTCCCAGCATTCAGCCTAGCTTTCCCTGCCTACCTAAGTTCTGCCATGCCATAGGTCCAAAACAGTTTCTTTCTGCATTAATGGTAATCACAGCATACAGAGAGAAATCCTATATTAGACATGTAAATAGGAAGTTAGGTAGAAAGAGGGTGTATTTGTAGCTGGAAAGAAGATAAGAGAATGTAGAGGGATGGACGTCAACAGAACCCATCATATAAATCTAGCAAATTGTCAGGAAACGTTGTCAAATGAAAAATAAATAATAATGCAAAGGACACATGTTGGAATAATGCTTTAACAGAGTAATGAGATGACACCAAATGGCAGCTCAAATATATAGAGGAAAATGAGAAAAATTAAACAGGATAATACTTTTCAAATTACAAACTGTGTAGCTATGCATTTTAACTCATCTTTGTCTTAGCTTTTTTAAATCAATGAGTTATAACACGTTTAGGCATAACTTATATAATAATAGTATTGAAATCTTTGTATAAAAATGAGGCAGATTCTGATAAGAGATATAGGATAAGTCCCTGAACAACCTACAATACAGGAGTATTATTACAGGAATTAGAAAGATCACACTAAAATACTCATCTAATAAGAAAAGAAGAGAAAGACATATTAAAAACTGCAAAATGTCACAGAGATAAAACCTGATATATTAAAATGCATTCAATGTGAATACACAAAGAAATTTAATCAGAATGTAAATATATTTTCAGATAGCATGATCTGATATACAGAAAATTCTAACGGATCCATAAAAATATGAGAACTAACAAATTATACATCAAGTTTATAGAACACAGAACAAGATTTATATTTTATTATTATTTACTAGCAACAGACAGCTGAAAATAAAATGTATAGATTATATTCATTGAAAATAAAAATAAAAATATTTAGGAATAAAGGTAATTCCAAAACTCATAGTCTTTAAAGTATAAAACATAGTTTAAATAAATTGAACATGATATAAACAATCATTTTTAAGAATTTTAAAAGTGACTTAATATTATAAAATATGTATTCCCCCAAATATGATCTTAGACATAATACACCAAAATGTCAGGTGATGGATTTTGTAGAAACTGACAAGGTGATTCTGAAATTCATATAAGACACTCAAAGAATTTCAAAAATGAGTAAAACTCAGCCTTCAAAATTTCATTATTTTCTACAAAGCTTCAGTTGCAAAAGCACTAGACTGTCAAAAGGTAGAAATACAAATAAACAGAAAAGATTCTGTCTTCAGAAATAAATCAGAAATAAGCCCTCATATTTGTATCATTTATTATTTTTAAAGGCTGTCAAAACAATTCACTGGCTCTTTAGAACAAATAGTACTCAGATCACTGCAGAGGCATTTTCACAAGAATGATCTTACACCATATACGAAAAACAGATAACTCAAGACTGCAGAGATGGGTCAACAGTGAAAACACTTTCTGCATAAGCATGAGGAGCTGAGTTCCTATCCAGCATGTGGCCTGTTCAGTCTGTTCCCATGACCTACCCAACACGGACAGAGAGACATGAATTGCTGATTGAAGATGAGGCAACAGGCACATGGAATCAGAAAAATCACTTCTGGCACTAGCTTATTTAGGGATTGATGAAAATATTTTAAATGTAGATCATAGTGAGCATGGTTGCACAACTGTAGCTATGTTTAAATATATAGAATTGCATACTTCAAATAACTGAATTGTTTGGTGTGTGAGTTTCAAGGCAGTCTACTCACAACTTATGTTCAGTAACTGTCTAAGGAAACCACGGGAGTTGCAGCAGGTAACAACCAGTGTTCAGATGTCAGCCCACCAGAAGAATGATTCTCTGATGGTGGAGAATCCCATCTGGGTAAGGCCTATGGGACCACCAACTCAGGAAGCTGTAGCTCATTACTGTAATTTTGCATGTGCAAAGGCATCTATGGTTTCTCCCAATTACCTGCATTGTAGTGGGAAATCTCATGTGATATGTATATGATATGTCATAATTGCATCTCAATCTTATGGGCACATATATCTGTGGCTGGTTAGGAATATGGCTTCTTATTAACCTATATAGTTTGATATAGAGAAAATACACTAGGATTTGCTTCAAAACCAGAACCTAAAAGCCCACTTTGTTTCTTTTGCTCAGATAAACACAAAAATGATGGGGGAGAGTCTTCTGTTTTGTGTTAATTTCATTGGTTAAATAAAGAGACTGCCTTGGCCCTTTAATAGTACATAAAATTAGGTAGGCAGATTAAACAGAACAGAATGCTGGGAGAAAGAGGCCAAGTCAGGCAGTCACCATGATTCTCCCACCAGACACAGATGCAGGTTAAGATCTTCCCTGGTAAACCACCTCGTGGGCTATACAGATTATTAGAAATGGGTTCGGTCAGTATGTAAGAGCTAGCCAATAAGAGGCTGGAACTAATGGGCCAAGCAGTGTTTGAAAGAATAGTTTCTGTGTAATTATTTTGGGTAAAGCTGGCCGTGCGGGCAGCTGGGTGGCGGGACATAGCCCCGCTGCTCATTATTACAACACAAAAAATAACAATTTCTCTCTAGTCTAAGACTAGCTGCACACAATTAGCTCATTTTACCTCAGAGCAAGTTCAAACGAAACTAAATGTTTCTATATAGAGATCCTAAGTTAAAAACTTTACTTAAAGTTTAAAAACTTGATATACTCAAGATCAGAGTTTCAGATGTCTACCAAGCTTATTAGCACAATGTAACCTAACAAATCCAGGCAATTCTTCACTTGTAAAGTCTGATGGAGAAGACCTGACTCTCTGTGCAGATTACTCTGCAGCTTGTCTCAGCAGACACTGTGCCCCTGCCTCTGATCACAGTCTTGCACAGTCTTACGTGTACCATGGTAAATGGCTCGATGCCTTATCATTTATGAAAGGAATATGCTATGACCAATAAGATGTAACTCTTGTAACTTTTTGTCTTATTGCCTCAAGTGTCCTGTAAAAAAAATGTACTTAAGCTAGGTGAACAAAGAAGTGCTGTAGTATAATGCTCCTACCCCCTGTAAAGATTTATCACTCATATTGGTTTAATAAGATGCTGATTGGTCAATAGTCATGGAGGAATTATAGGCAGGGCCACCAGACTAGGAGAATTCTGGAAAGAAGAAAGGCTCAGTCTGCAGTCACTACCTAGATGTGTAAGAAGCAAGATGAGTAAGTACCTAAGCAGCTAAAATACATAGAATTATGGGTTAATTTAAGTTGTAAGAGCTAGTTAATAATAAACCTGAGCTAATAAACCAACCAGTTTATACTTAATGTAAGCATCTATGTTTTTTGTTTGGACTGAATGGCTGTGGGACCAGGCAAGACATAAATCTTTAACTACAAAAAAGCAAGAGAGAATTGAAACCAAGGAGAATGAGAAAGAATTAGAACTTAGGAGGGAATTAGAGGACATAAAAATGTATAAATAAAGTACATGACATGAACAGCATGTGTGCGAATTTATTCTGTGCCCTCAGATAGGAAAACCTTAAATTCAGTTTCACTATGCTGCAAAGCTTTTGACAAACCCTTGAGGATAGTCTTGAGAGTTGGTCTTTTGGGGCTACTACTAGGTAACATGTATGCATATGTTTTTTAATGCTCATTCTTTTTATTACATTGTATCTTCCTGAGTTTGGTAGAACTGCTAGCCAAATATGAAACAGAAGTAGTCATGACATCCTTGCCTTGTTTCTCATTTTGAAAAGAGAGTTTCTAGCATATATTCATTATGAATCGAGTGTGCCACAACATAGTAACTAATAGGGTCATTCAGATCATTTATTGCATCCTCCTTAAAAGAAGCTGCAAACAAACCATGTGTCCTAGAGAATGTCTTCCTCTTCAAACGCCTTTAGTGTTTACCTGTTTCTTTTGTGTTCTACAATTATCTAAGATTGAACAACCTTCCAAAAGTAAATGCATTGTCCATTGTGACATTCTGTCCACACAGCACAGAATGTACTATTTTATCTTGAAACACCCAAACTGCTTGTTAGACATGTACCACATAACAGGCTTAAACAGTCATTTCACAATTATCTACTTATACCTTATGTGTCTTCTTTGAATAGATGCTATTCTTCTGATTAGGTTTCCACAAATACTGAACTATATTTATTTGCATTTCCATAAAATTTTATGCATTGTGAGCCTACAATAAATATTGGCCACATTGATATACTGTGATCCCTTCAAGCTTTAATAATATCACTCCTCCTGCATTATAAATTGTCCACGGTTGTCTTTGCTTGGATGTCTTAAGGGAATATTAATCATTAACACTGGATGAGTCAGGAATTGAGAATAGAAGATTCAGCTGCATTTGTTAATTACAGATGCGAAGTTCATACAAAATGTCCAGGCGATGTGGCCAGGGTACCAGTCTGTCTGGGATTAAGAAAACCCTTACATTCATTGTTTTTGTTTCCTTTTTATTTGCTTCCAGCGTGGCCGTCATTTTTTACTGAGGACCTGCTTCATCTGCAATTTTTGTCTAACCACAAAATTAAATAATTTAGAAAACCTTCTCTTAAGGCCAACATTCCTCATTTCAGAGGAGAACAAAGAAAATAATTAATCATCTCCAAGGTTTCTGTCTTGAACCCATACTCCTACTATAGCCAGCCCTTTCCAACTGTGGTCTGCCTACTGGCCAGCTGAATGGTGATTGCTGTTCCACCTTCTCACAGCCTTGACTTCACACACTATCAACTAGTTGGTGAGCAATTGTCATTCATTTTGGCTGCTAAGTTTAAATTTCCAGGATTTATCAATAAGAATTATGGAGTCAGATCTGCTTCAAGTCTGCTGCTGTCATCATAAAAGTGTGAATAACATCTTTAGATCAAACAGTACATAAAAGAAACTTTAGCAATAAAAATTAATAGTGTATCCATTCACTGCCTTATGGTCTGCTGCTTATTGAATTAGACCAATTGCTGAGAATAATAACATAAAGCCTACTAAAAAAAAAGCATAAAAATGCATTTGTTTATGATCTTCCAATACCAGGAGAGAAATCAAATCTGTAATTTGAAGACCATTTCTCAAGAATATAATGGAGTGAAGAATAAAGAAAAAAAACAATTTACTTTTACTCCATAGGATATGTCAAGCCTTCATGAATAAGACAAAGAAACCCCTACCATGTATAGTTTTTCAAGGTGAAAGAAAATCCTTGTATTCCAACAGTAGAAGGAAATAAAGAAGGAAGATTAATGACTCTGGTGCAGGACGAAATAAACCTTGAAGCCTAAACAATCTTGCATCACATAGAAAGAACGTGAATCTATTATCACTGCATTTTAATTGTCAGTTTCTCATTTCTTAACTATGGGAAGTCTTTAATGTGCAAATGCTTTTAGGATTAAAGCAGAATTAAAGAAATTGTGAGTTGTATAAATATGAGCCATCTCTCAATGCTCAAGCACATGTAAATCTTTTGACTTCCTGACTGCAATCCTCCAGAAATCCTGAATCAACATCCTTTGCACTCTGCACAAGTATTAGTAGAGTTTCAAGTTGAATAAACTAAATGTCAGTGCTGCTCAGAATGCCTGCTCTGAGACTTTGCTTGGATTACTGTTCTGATCCATTAACCAAACAGCCAAGCAGTATTACAGCCTCACCTGGAGTCATTCACTAACAGATTCTTGGCTTTGTTCCATTTGTTGGTGGTTGTGTTTGAGACAAGGTCTCAGGTAAAAAGGTTGGCTGGGTGTTCATTATGTGATTAATCTGGTTTTGAACTCCAGATCTTCCTGCTTCTACCTAGTCAAGTATTGTGCTTAGAAGTACACAAAACCTAACAAACTTGTACCTATTACAACTTGTTCCTTTTTAACCTTAGATTTATAGGTTTGGGAGACAATAACTGGTTCTCTCTCTAAATCATGCTTCAAGATGATTTAATAATAATCTAATTTGACCATAGTTTCTTCTAATAGTAAAATTATAATGGTTTTAGGAAAGAGGTCTTATCCAGTTCCAAACTGAGGCAACACTAGCTCCCCATGAATCCCCATGATCCAAAGGTATTAGATTTTTCTCATTTAACTGAGCAGATGCCTATGCTGGCATGCTAACTCCTCCAAACAGTCATGAAGAGACCCAGTCTCAAAGCAACTTTGAAGTCTCCAAGGTTCAACTGGGGTGTGGTATGTAGGATGATACACAGAGGATCAAGAACCATAGGTCAGTGGAGGTGGTATTCAGAGCTTAGGTTATCCTGGCTAAAATTCAGCCTCAGAATTACAAGTACAGGGGACATTAAGTGTGCTCTATAGCCAATGTTGAATTTATAATGTCACATATTATAGGATAACTTTAGAACAGTAAGTTTCTGTTACATTCCCAGTTTTCTGCTGTATCCTTGGAACCCTACATATACTAATATCTTCCAGTGTTCAAATGCTTTATATAAAATGGCAGTGTAGTGATTGCCAGGTGGTGGTGGCATATGCCTTTAATCCCAGCACTCGAGAGGCAGAGTCAGGCAGATTTTTGTGAGTTGGGGGCCAGCTTGGTCTACAAGAGCTAATTCTAGGACAGGCTCCAAAACTACAGAGAAACCTGTAAAAAAAAAACAAAAAAAACAAATAACGAAACAAAACAAAAAAATGATAGTGTTTGCATATGATCAAAGCACACGCTTCTGTGAACTTTAAGCCATCTCTGGTTGACTTGTTTACCTAACGCAGTGTAGAAGCTGTGTTATACTCTGTTATTTAGAGAATAATGACATGAATTAAAAATAAGTATTTGTTTGGTACAGATGCAATTTTTCTGGGTATTTTAAGCTGTGGCATCTGGATGAATATATTGATAAAGACCCACTGGGGAGGGAGGGCTGACTGTATTAGCAATAAATAATTGGAAAATGACATTGAAAATCAATGTATTTATAATAATATTAAACATACATAGAAATATATTGAAGAAAATCTTCAAAAGGTCTTTATGAGACATATATAACACTGAGGCTGGGGTGAGGGTTTATTAGGCAAAAGCACTGTGACACAAATATAAGAATCTGATATCAGATGCCCAGGACCCACATAAAAATGGGCACAGGAGCACATGCAGCTATCATCCCAGCATTCTTGGGAGTAAAGGGAGGTGAGGGCAAGCATTTCTTTAGAAGCTCACAGGTCAGTTCACTTGCCGTATGATCTAGAAGGCTACACCAACACTCAAGGTTGTTTTCTGATCTCTCTATATAAATCATAGTATGTTGGGCATACATATGAAAGTGAGTACAATCACAAGGAGACACATGCATGACACACAGAACAATGGACAAGGAAAGGGAGAGGGAGATTCAAAGACATCAACAAAAAAGTCAAGGAGCTCCTATATAACAAAAATCAGACAGGTTCATAAATACTGTTACTTTATATAATAAAACACTTATTTCTTCAAGTAGATTCATAGAATTAATGGGATGTTAATAAAAGTTATAGTTTAATTATAATAAATTAAAATAAGCTAGTTCTATATTTGGGGGAGGAAAATATCAAAAATATTTTTTAAAAAAAATCAAAATTAAAATACTCACCCATGTAATTTTAAGGTTTTGTACAAATCTGCACTATTCGTTGGAAGAAGTTACACTGTGTAGAACCCTGAAGATAGATCCCCTGATCTACACTGTACTGTTAGCTCTACTTTGTGTATCATATCCAAGAAACTGCTAAAGTCAATGTAATCCAGGGCTCAGTCTATGTGCATATATATCCATGTGTATTTATTTACACTTGTGTGATACATCAAACAATGATCACCTTACTACATTTCTAGAATATTCTACAATGTAATAGTAGGTATTTCATAATAGACATTTAATATAGGAAATTTTACTCAAATTCACTTATTTATAAGAACATTAAACAGAAGCTTAAGGCAGAGTGTCTTCAAGTTTCCTGGCCTGTGCCTTCTTACATGCAATTAGGAAATCTGTGGCCAGGACAACAGCTTTTCCCTGCTCTAATAAAAGATGGCTAACAGCTAGAACTTGAAACTTATGTTGTTTCTTACATATTTTTTAAATCAAAATCTTTGGTCTTTTGAGATAGTTGAGTCACTAAAGTCCTTTTCACTTCCATGTCAATGTGATTTTCATTGCTATGTTTGGCTGCAGAGTCACCTCCAAGACAGTAGTGTCTCTGACTCCAATTTTACGCCTCTGCATCTCCCATCCCACTTGAACACAGTAAAGTTGATCATTCTAGACTAGGGAAGATCTTAAGAAATTGATCAATTTCAGAGCATGTGGTGATGGCTACTAAAGAAGCATAGGGATTCCAAATGTTTGCACATTATCTCCTATGAAAGAGGCACTTGGTAATCAGAATGCATTTTTCTATTGATTTTAACTGATCTTAAAAGAGAATGTTTGAATGCTGAGAGATATTTAATATATTCAACCCAGAAAGGACAATCAGAATCAGCTTCAAAAATACATCCAGCAATGATCTAATGAGCTGCTGGAAACCCAAATGCTTCTTTCATCAACATCAGCACTAATTTCTTCATTTGCATGATTTGTGTTGTTTCATTTAAACATTTCCATTTCCCATAGATACAAATATTCCCTCTCAACTTCTAACTTTTGCTGTATTATTTCACATACATAAATATCATAGCTTTTAACTTTTTACATTTATTTTATGTGCATGAGTATTTTGGCCTGTGTACCACATTCATGTCTGCAAAGATAAGAAGACATTGGGCCCCCTGGAACTGGACTCATGAATGATTGTGAGCTACCACGTGAGTAATGACAGCAAGACCTAGATCTTCTGCAAGAGCAATAAGGGCTCTTAACTGCTGAGCCATCTCTCAACAGCTCCATCATAGTTTCTGAAAAGTAGATTCAAACATATACAAACTAACATACAAACATGGATACATATAATATATGCATATCAAATGAAGTTTAAAAACACAAAATAGTACCATGATATTTTAAAATAGGCATCCCTTCAAATCCAAACAGTAGAAGCTTCTTTTATAGCTTTACTTTGTCAAGATAAATTAGAACATCTGAAATCCTCCTTTACAAATCAAAGTATCTAAAAGTCAAACCACAGAAATATGATGTCAGGAGCCATTTTCCCCCCAAAATTATGGCAGGAACCATTGTCCTAAGGAGTTTGCAGAGAACCCCACTTCCCAATTGTATTGAGAACTGTTTTACTGGCAGAGCCTACCCCACACCCAATTATTTGTTAATAGAGAGCTATTTGTTAGCGGAACCCACACCACACTCCAATTATCTAGAGAACTAGGTGTGTCAACTTGTGAACTCCTGGCCGAGGAATCGTGACCTGACCTATTGTAACCTCCTGGCCTACATGACCAACGTGGACCACATGGAAAGAGCCCAGGCTCCTGCCCCCACCCCAAATTCCTCATCCTATATAAGCTCTAATAAACGGAGGCTTTGACAAGAACCTTGCTTAGCCTCCTTCTTTTCACCCACTCATATCTTCCAGATAGCAACTCTCCGGGACCCTGGAATTACTGACCAGCCAGGCGGGTTACAACCCTAGACTGAATGACCCGCCAAGGCGGTCTACAGTGGTGCCCGAACCAGTAACTCACAGCACGGCCAACTATCCGAAGACGACGTGCAGTCCTGGGGGGTCAACAAGAAGAAAAAAGAAGGTTCTGCGGCTGTAGAACTCAGACAGATCTGCAGAACGAGGTAGGCGCAGGATCACTGTCGTCCAAAAAGATATTGGACAATCGCTTTCAAAGGAAGAGAAATTCATATAGGAATTTAAGCAATCACTCAGGGTGAGAGGAGTAAGAGTCAAAAAGAGAGATTTATGTGTTTGCTTTATGTGTTTGCTTGCAGACTCAAAAGGGAGTCCCTCGAGATGCGAGAAGTTAGGGTACAATCCATACAGCTATGCCTGCCAAGCAGGTTGGCTACCAGGGCTAGAGAGCCTATGTCTTTAACCCCCTGCCATATGGAGCAAAAGCTGACAGGCAGGTTTGCTATAAAGGAATCTGGACTCAAAAAGCTGCAGCTTCATTCAGGGCAGTAAAAAGAAGTTAAATATGCTTCTTTTCCATTTTAAAAATTTTGCTTCTTGGTCAAAAATCTTTAGTTTATAGGTGTATCAATTTATATCCAAGGTAGAATAATTTCAGTACTATCGTTCTGTAGAAAAGTTTTAAAATCAAAGATTGTGATGAAAGACCCTACAGACCCCCTCCTCAAAACCCGCAGCTAGCATGCTCCTGGGGGAATGTCCTGCTTGCTTTAAAAAAAAATTCTCCGGATCAGCAGCCAGCCTGCTCTCGTAAGAACATCCTATGTGCTTGAGAGAGCAGGATGTCTATGAGATAGGAAGACTGCAAAGCAGGATATCAATAAGATAGGACATCAACAAAGCAGGTTGACTGCAAAACAGAATATCTATAAGATAGGAACAGGATGACTGTTGCCAGACATCCATGCTGAGGGAGGAAACCATTCATGCCTCCTGCCTCATTCCAATAACCACGCTTTTGCTTCTGTAAACTTGCTTTTTCCTCTTCCCTATAAAAAGCCCGCCCTCCAGTTGGCAGGCGCTCAAGTCTTACGAGAGATCTTGCTGCCCGCAGGTACCTGTGTCTACTCAATAAACCTCTTGCGTTTTGCATCCATGCGGTCTCGGCCTGTTCCTTGGCGTTGGGGAGGTCTCCTCCTGACAAAAGGTCCTCGTCGAGGGTCTTTCAGTGATACATTCAGAGGATTTTAAAATTGTTTAGGCTATCCTGAGTTTTTATTTCTTTCTTATAAAGTTGAGGATTGTTCTTTCAAATTCTGTGAAAAGTTTTGCTATAATTTTAATGAACATTTATATTAAATCTCTAAGTGAGTTCTGTGAAGAATGTTGCTATAATTTTTAATGGACATTTACACTGAATCTGTAAACTGCTTTCAGTGAAACTGTCATTTTTGCTGTGTTTCTTCTGCTTTCCCAAGAAAGTAGGGGATCTTTCAAGATTTAAAATTCTTATCATACAAGGTTTTTCATTTGTACGGCCCGCTCTTGGGTGAGAGTTGTATTGTTTCAGCTTGTGGTCCCTTCCTGCTGCAAGGTGTTGCTTCAGGCTAGACTGCTGAGACCCAGACCTCTTACTAAATTTATCTAGGGCCAGAGTTATACTCTAACAAATGATAATGGTTAAAAATAAAAAACATTTCTGCCTTCACAAGCGGAGATGACAGAACCCAGACTTCTGTCCTGCTTGCTTAGAATTACTCCAAAATATTTTATGGTATTCATGGATAATTTATCCTAGGTGTAAAAGAGGTATATTTGGGTTTTCAGATTCTGGCTATGATAAAGTAGTTCTGCTGTGGGCATGGCTGAGCACATGGTCCTATGGTTAAACAACTTTTGTATTTAGACCCAAAAGGGGTATTGCTAAGTTTTAAGGTAGATATTTGCCTAATTCTAAAAATATAGCCATAATAGGGGGCTCCCAATGCTGTGGAGACTCTCACTCAGGTCTCGGGATGGCATGGCCCCCCATGGCTCGTCGGAGACCATCCTTGCTGAGGTCACGCATGGGGCTTTAGTAGGCAGGGGAGGAGTTCGACCCCGAGTGACCGGGAGAAAGAATTTTTGAGGAAAAGGGGCCACAGCCCAGTAATCTAAAAGGGTCATAAACTCCAAAAATCCAGTGGTGGTCACAGGGGGACAACTCCCTGCCTCTCGGGACAACTCCCTGCCTCTCGGGACAACTCCCTGCCTCTCGGGACCACTCCCAGGGTCATAATTGGCTAGTTCCTAAAACAGTACTGTCATAATTGCAGCTGGAAAACCTGTTTTTCAAGATTACAGTCTGGTTTTGTCTTCAGCTAGTTCCTGGGGCAGGGTCGCTAAACCGGCTGGTCCTAGATTTTTGATTCTTCTCTTCCTGCTGGAGGAGTCTAGATTTGTCCAGGTCTTTCAATGCTGTGTGTGATCCAGGGGTGGCTGTGCCAGTATGCACTTCCAACACCAGTTTACACTTCCAGCACCAGTCTGCACTTCCAGCAATGAAGTCTTTTCTTTACCCACATTTTCTTGAGCATAAATTGTTAGCAGTAATTTTTAATCTTGGTCATTTTTATAAGGATAAGATAAAATCTCAGAGTTTTGATTTACATTTCTCTGATGGTTAAAGGATGTTATGTTTAAACATTTTTTAAGTATCTCTCAGTCATTTTTAAGTTCGTCTGAGAGTTTTCAGTTTAGGTCTGTAACAAATATTTTTATTGGATTAATTTTTAATAACTAATTTCCTGAGTTCTTCATATATTTTTAGAATGGGTTTATGATAAGTAAAGATCTTTTCCCACTCTATAGTCTTGTTATACAAAAGTTTCTCAATTCAGGAGATCTAATTTGTGGTTTCTCCCAATGTTTGTGCCAATGAGGCTGTGTTTGAGATGTGGCAAAATGTACTTCTAAAATTTTTTCTCTCTGAGGTTCAATATAATCTTTACATACTGAGGCCTTTGGCTCATTTAAACTTGAGTTTTGTACATGGAGATGAATGTGGATCTATTTTCATTTTTCTACATGTTGGTGTCTAATGAGGCCCAAATCATTAGTTAAAATGCTTCATTTTTCCATTTTCCTATCTGCGAGGCAGACTTGCAGCTTGGGAGGAGGATAGCTTATAAACTTTTAATTAGATATACAATAGTTAAAGCTCTAGTTATAATATTCTTATGAGGGATCTTGAGCCAATAGATAAAATTCTTACAAAAAAACAATGAGCCAGTTTCCAATAGAAAGCTTAAAAAGCTGCCAGACTGATACTCAAACAGATAAAGTATAATTTAACAGGTAAAGTATACAATAATATATAAATACAGTATATTACAGCTATGGTAAGAATATGTGTATTAAATACAAACTTATTCTACAACAGTTTTATGAAAAAGCAAAATGTTTTTTATGGCTAAACCTTCCCAGTTTTGCCAGTTAAGATATTAAACTCTTAATTTAAAACAGTAGCCTGTCTGGTACAAAAGGACAGGTGAGAGATGGTTTGACAGAATATTGACTATGATCAATGCTTCTTATACTAAACAATAGATTCATTGATAATTTTAAGATTGATTCCTGGACAATGCCTTTGCTCAATTCAAAGGCAAAACAATAATCTTTTCCCAGATGATCATTGCTACAATTCACATAACTGTATTTTACTAATGTTATAGCAAAAAAATCCCTTAAAGGATTTTATGCTAAATTTTACAAATGGCTCTTCCAATGGAAGAACTGCATATATGGTTGATAAAAAAAATAAAATAAAATAAATTGTGGAGCATAACAAGGATCCTTGAAAGCAACTCATAAAAGTTGCAAGCAGATCCTGATGCAAACGGATCTGGCGTGATAACACCAAGCTGACCTTTGCTAGGGCAAGGTGGAAAAGCCCTTGCAATGCATTTTGAAAAAACCCGACCTATGTATATTTGGGGTCGAGGATATGTTTATGCTTTTTTCACAGAAAGAAAAAAAAGCTGGATCCCTGATGATGTCATGGCTGCAGACACCACACAGAGGAGCTCCAGAGGCGATTGGAGAGAGGGGTCTTCCCTGCCCCCACGGAAAGGAGTGCCTGATAACAGGACCTGCTAACGCCACTCTACAGGGTGTCATTCTGCCTCCAGAGTCCAGGGAGACCCACCTGAGATAATTGCTAAAATGTGCTTCAGGTAGCTGTATCCAGCTCACCTCACCCAAGAATCCCACCTGCCCTGAAACACAAATGCTGAAGTGCTTCTGCAGTTTGAATTCTGGTTTGCTTTGGAGCTAAGATGCAGACTAAACATCAGACTGCTTTAATCTTTGGGACACAGAACTCATTTTAATTAAAATATTAACCCCTCTTCACTTAAGAAGGGGGAAGATTGAGGTTCCTGTCACTGTTGCTCAGAGATTGGAACTGGTGGTATTTAATAACAACAATGTACGTCATTGTGCTCTTACTAAAATTGACCTAATGATATTGCAACTGCTTATAGATGTTGGGAAAAGTTTGCCACACGCTGAAAAGTATTTGGGTTTAATGCATATGTTAACAATTTTAGATTTTGATCCCTTTACAATGCCCTAAGTTTTGGCAGGCAGCACTCGTAATTTCATGTTGGAGTAGGAATTTAGGAAGGAGAATATACCTTAGTCCAGACTAAAGGTGAATATTGGGTTTGGAAAATGCCCTTTCTTCTTGTCTGGAGGTGGAGTTATTGGTGCCCAAATTATATCTTTACTCAACCTATATGTATTATCTTTTATTTGAGGAGCCCCTCACAGTCTTTTCATTAATGATAGACACAGGGTCCAAATGAGGGGAGATAGTGTGGAGTTCTCACCTAAATAGCACACCATACAGAGGCTATAGAGGCTGGCTCAACATGACATGGTGTCAGGACAAGAATCGCCCTCCACATGGCCTAAGACAGGGTACCCTATGGTCAAAGACCTGCTTACTTTAGGTCTTGCTAGATACCCTTTATTTGAGGAGCTCCAAGGATGGGCAACTTGTGGCAGGACATCCCCCAACCTAAGACAGAGTCCTGGGAACCCGAGGACGGGTAAGGGGAAAAAAGACCTGGTCCCCACTCGACCTAAGGCTCATAAGGCACCCCTCTGTTCCCAGGAGAGGTAAATTGCTCCTCCACTCGAGAGGAGGGTCCCTCCTTGTCCCAGTCCCTTCTCCTTTAGATCTGACACCATGGTTGGACTCTGACCTGGTGCCCTCCACTTGATAGTTGCCTGCCTTTATAAAAGGAAGGGGGATATGTCAGGAGCCATTTCCCCCCCCCAAAATTATTGCAGGAACCATTGTCCTAAGGAGTTTGCAGAGAACCCCACTTCCCAATTGTATTGAGAACTGTTTTACTGGTTATCCCAATTATCTGTTAATAGAGAGCTATTTGTTAGTGGAACCTGCCCCACACTCCAATTATCTAGAGAACTAGGTGTGTCAACTTGTGAACTCCTGGCTGAGGAATCATGACCTGACCTATTGTAACCTCCTGGCCTACATGACCAACGTGGACCACGTGGCAAGAGCCCAGGCTCCTGCCCCCCCCCCACCAAATTCCTCATCCTATATAAGCTGTAACCATACTCTAATAAACGGAGGCTTTAACAAGAACCCTGCTTAGCCTCCTTCTTTTTACCTGCTCATATCTTCCAGATAGCTCCTCTCCAGGACCCTGGAATTACTGACCAGCCAGGTGAGTTACAACCCTAGACTGAGTGACCCGCCAAGGCGGTCTACAATATGACTCTAAACCAGTTAGTCTATCTTGCAGTTTAATAATTCCCAAAGGAAATTAGAAAGACAATTACTTGGGTAATATAAATCCCTGTGAAAAAAAAATCAAAACAGCTTGTCTCAAGACAGGGGAAACAATAATAATCAGTGCAGAGCAAGATTCAAGCGCCCCCTTTTGGTTCCCTTTCTTAGGTTTCTGGAACTGGAATTAGGCCAGCCATCCATGATAGTCATGGAATGTTAGATCTTTAGCCAGGAATGATCATTTTTGTGAAGGAGAATGTGTTCTGTACAATGTCAAAAACAGTATGATTGTTCCTATAAGGAAAACTTCTTTGGAAAAAAAATCATTTAAGAGCACTTACTGCCACAGAGGCAGAAACGGTTTCCATTACCCACATGAGCTTAGCATGGCTACCGTGATTTCAGAGCACAGGTGTGCAGAGTGATAAGTAAGAGTCATTACACTTCGAACAGATGCTATGCCTCTGAAGGTCCAGGGTGCTGTGCACCATTCCAGAATACTGCAGCACATAACATCGAAGCAATCAAAGGTCAAACGAGGCAAGCACGAGTCTACTATTATGAAAGATTATTTGACACACACTCTCAATTTAACTGCCTTACCCCAGTGGTCAACAACATTAACCTGACATGCTATAAATTGTATCTTGAACTTGCCACAGGTAACATGATTCCTTAAGATAAACTTGAACATGAATTGATTGTAACACAAATAACTTACTGTTGCATGTCAATTCACTCATTTTGGATGGCCATAACACCAACTGAGAGTAAAAAGTAACCTTGAGATTTAACTAGGTCCCATTTTACTGTCACCCACTTTGATCTCTGCACCATCAGTCATGAAAAAATCCCAGCCAAGAAAAGGCACAAAAACTCAGTTAATCCCCATACAGCAACTCAGATTTCTTTTGCAAATTATACCTTAAGTACAAACCAGAAGAACGAGTATCTCTTACTCAGATATTCGATGGGAATATTTAAGTTAAGACATAATGACAGAAACAGAGCTATGGGTGCCCTAAAATCACATCAGCTAACCTAATAGCTTCCAATGTCCTTTCTGCCTTCATATGTGGTAATTGATGTTCTGTTTAAAACCATTTTTCAGCCCATGCCTGTGCTCTCTCTTTGTAGTGCTCAAATTCCCCCTTCTCTTTTGTGCTTCCATCCCTTACTATTCTCTCTTAAATTCCTTGCTTCTGTCAATCAGAAGGATTAAGGTCAGTTTCCCAGAGGGACCTATTCTTTCATCCCTGGCCTTTATAACTGCTCATTTGTGCTTCAGAGGTCTTCTGTGTTCACCTTCATTTCTTAACTAACCTTTATTCTCATCATTTCTTTCAGACCAGTTATGGGTTGAGCAACGCCAATTCAAAATTTCAAAATATAAAATGCTCCACAAACCAAAAGCTCTTGAGGATCAATGTGATACCAGAAAGCATCCTCCTACCTGGCCTTCTGTGATAAGAAAGGACAAAAATATTGAGCATAGGGTAGATGCAAAATACAAAGGAGATTTTAGAATATGTACTCATTCTTCCTTAAATGTGATTTGAATGTCTTATTAATTCAACATTCATAAAAGGTTGGATTGTGAGAGGCAATTTCCTCAAAATAATAAATTATTTATTTCTTTACATTTATTTTTAAAAATAAAAAGAAATATATATGTGAATGTACATATATATTTGCTATTTTGTTGTATTCTTTGATTTAAAACATCTAATGACTTACAATTAGGAAAATAAGCCAAAAGCAGAAAATAAGAAAGCTCTACATTTTCAAGAAAAAATATAAATTAGTTCACTGATGATTTCCATTTCTGATATAAACACATATACACAACAAAATTTTGTTATGCTCACAAAAATATTTTTCCTAGCCACATTATCAAGGAGGAATAAAAAAAACTAAGAGAAAGTAAAAATAAAGAGTAAATGAGACAAAAAAAAAATGAGCCTGTCATATAAAGGAATCATGAAACAAAGGTTCTCAGTGTTTTCATTTCTCTTTGAAGCCCCAATGAGAAAAACTGATCTTCACCCAATGGGAAAAACTCCTTATATGTACAGAAAAAGTATAAACTGTATTAAGTTCACAGATTCTATGAAGCAAATTTGTAACATGAGAGCCAGGCTGCTTGTTTGTTGGGGTTTCTGTCCACCCGGTACCCCACAACTGTTTAGCCCCAAAGAAAATCACACATAGGTCTCCATAAATTATAAAGCTGATTGGCCCATTTGCTCTAGCCTCTTATTAGCTCTGGTAGCTTATAGTAACCCATTATTCTGATCTATGTTAGCCATGTGGCTCAGTACCTTTTTCAGTGGGGCAGATCACATCCTGCTGCTTTGGTGGTCTGGGCAGGAGTGGGTGGAATCAACTTCCTCCTTCCCAGAATTCTCCTATTCTCATTGCATCATTTCTACTTCCTGTCTGGTTTTCCCACCTATATTTCCTGCCTGGCCAATCATCATTTATTTATAACATGATTGACAGAATACAGACAATTCTCCCGCACCACAAATTGTCTTAGTTTGTTTTCTAGTATTGTGATGAGACTCTATGACCATAGAAACTCTTATAAAGAAAAATATTTATTGAGGTGGTGGCTTGGTTTCTGAAGTTTGTTCCATTATCATCATGACAAGGTTTGTGTTGGCATGCAAACAGACATGGTGCTGGAGGAGCTGCTAATTTTGATAGGCAGGTAACAGGAAGTAGACTGTGACACTGTGAGTAGCTTCAGCATAGGAGACCTCAAAGCCCAACCCCCATCATGACATACTTCCTCCAACAAGGGATGTCTACTCCAACAAGGCCACACTTCCTAATATTGCCATACCCTTTGGGGGCCATTTTCTTTCAAACGACCACACAAATGCATACTGTTACAATTTTTAAATTCATTAATCCCTACTAAAGCACAAGGCAGACTTTCTCCAGGTCTATCATGACTAGAATAGAAATACCCGAATAATGTTAGCATAAGAATGAGAGTCATCTTAACTAAAAATACAGTCTATCCAACTGAAATTTTGTTTAACAAGCAATAAGTATTTGTGTGTATATGACTTCAGTTGTAACTAACCTGTCATTCCTCCTAGATTGATCATTGTTGCATGAGTAAATTTGCCTAGTAAATTTTTTCTAAGCTTGTCTGTTGTTTAGAAAAAAACTTAAAAATAGGTCTGTCTTAAATAAGAGTTCTCAGTCTCACGGATCTCTTTGAATCATTTTTCCTAAGAAGGAGCCAGATATGCTGCCTGCCTGCTTCGACGAGAGGTAGCAAAGAACATCACTAGGCCTCTGTGCAGAATCCCGGCCATTCTGTTGCTGGGCCTCTTTGTTCCAGCCCTAAACCATCCTTCCATGACTGCTGGTAAGGAGCACTGTTTTAATTAAACCAAATGAGCTGAGCATTCCTTGACAGGGGACAAAAAAGGAAAAAAAAAAAAAACTATAGACCGTATAAGGAAAAGGATATAGACATGACCCTGCCCTGACCCTGCTTCCTGCAGTGCATGCTGGGATGGAGGCAGGGCACTGCTAAGGCAAAGCCCATTCTTTCTCCTCAGATACACAGTCTGCATCGCTCTCAGCTCTTGGAGGAGATTCAGCAGGGGTGTTGAGTCTCATGGCCTCACCTTGATTGGCAGCTGGGGAACAACTAGCGACGCTTGAATTAGCCACAGTCGATACACAAAATTACATAGATCCTCTCCCATAGTCTGTCCATTAGAGCTGAACCAGGCTTACTGCCCTCTCTCCCCAAAGCCCAAATTATTTCCTTCCGAGATTCAAGCAGTGAGTACTCAGTTCATTTATTGGAGTAATTCCTTTATCTCCCTCACCGAGTTTAATAAATCAGAACATTTCTGCATCTGAATCCTGTCTGCCAATACCAGCTTGTATTTAATTTATGAGTGTTATAAGCTGTTTGACCTTTGATCCTTGACTCTTTTTTTTTTTTTTTTTTGCTTTCAAAGGGGAAATTGCCACCGACAAATTAAAATTTTGTTTCACCTGTTTTACCCCAACTCTCAAGATGGTATCTTCATATTCAGAGACTTTAGAAAACGAGAGATGGTAACAAGATTCTCAGTGGAAAGAGAAAGAAAGGGCACGAGTCAAACGGACTTTCCTAAGCACCCTGGGAAAACGAGATGGTTGGGAGAGTTCATCATTGCGATAGAGACAAACAAGTAACAGTCTGCAGGTGTTAGGCGTGGAGGCAGGGAGATGATCCTCTACACAAAGAATGTGGAATGAACAGAAGAAAGCCATATCCCTGTCAGCAGATGAAAGATAAGCCTTGTATAGTTAGTGTATATTTAGAGAATGGAGATTAATTTTCAAGTTTTATCATTATACCAAGATATACATACACACACACATATATATGAAGATATATTTTTTATTTTTTGCAGATAATATTTTTATTTTTATGTAAAAAAGTGACCCAATTAGTTTTACATTACTGTTTTTACTTATTATGGATTATAATGAAGTAGAGAGATAACCTTTAAAAGTTAACAATATTTCAAGCATTGCTACTTATATTGTTATTTTTTTACCCGTTTGAAACTTCACCCAACCATATATCAAATACAGTTATACTGAAGTCTGTTCCTGACTTTTTTACTCAGCTCAAGTAATAATCAGCATTGAGATCTGGTGCTGATCAAATCTTATTTTGATTATCTTCACACTGCTTAATATTAAGTATCTGGCAGTGTCCTTCAAGCTTTTGCTTCCTATTTAAAAAGTAATAAAACTATTCTCCCTACTTACTTTCATAAACATTTTTATGAGTTGAAGTTTTAACAAGTTTTGGGAAGTGATCTAATGGGTTTGATTTTGGAGAAGGCACCCAATGGACTTCATCTGGGAAAGATCAAGTGGATTTGACTTTGGGAAGGGACCTGGATTTGATTTTGGTTTAAATCTTGAGCAGAATGAAATGTACATATCCAACACCAATACCTTGCATCTGGAAACATTCCATGTGTTCATTTAATTGGCGTTTTCTTTGTATCTCAAGTGCTGGTATTTGTCATTTTCTCTGGAGGAGGCACAAAATCTTTGTCATTTTTTATTAATACTTACTCATCTTGAAAATATTTAAGAGCACCTCGGAATTAGACAATCTCCAATAATTTCGAGCCATGTTTCGAATTCTAAAAACATGTTTTATTTTTCTTTCACAATTTCATACCTGTCTAAATGTATCTTGATCATTCTTTTCCCCAATTTTCCCCCAACTCCATTTCTCCAAAACAATATCCAACACAGTTCCTTCCCACTTTCAAGTCCATTCCATTGTTTATAACCCACTGAATCTCATCAGTGCTGCACTGACCTTATGCCTGTCTTGCAGGTAATGATATCTGTAGTGATTTCATGAGTGCACCAGCCATGGCATATTCAGAGGACAGAAATTCACAGTGCTCCCCCTCACCCTCCAGCTCTTGCTTCTGTCTGTTTCCTTGAAGGCTTAAGTCACAAACAATCCCACACCAGTTTGGAATTATGATTAATAGAATGGTTGTTTATTTAAAGGGGAAAAACTTACAGATCACCATCCCAGAAAACAGCAGTCTGAGCAATCAGGAAGGGAGCCTAGTCACCGAGTGGAGGGCAGTGGCAGCTTTTTTAAAGAGAGAGAGACCATGCCCCAATGGGCTGGTATCTCAGCAGCTATTGGCTGAAGGAGTGGAAGGAGCTCCTGCAGCATTTCCTCTTCCACAGCCTTGCTGGAGCAGAGGGAAGAGGGCTTAGCAGAGATATCCCATTCAGGACCAAACATCCAACACACATTTGTCCTCAGCACTTTTAGCAATTATAAATCTCTACATTAATTGCTTCTCACTGCAGAAAAATAAAAGCTTTTCTGGCCAAAGTTGATAACATCACTAACCTAGGAATATAAATACAAGTATTTAGAAAACAGTTTGACAAGGTTGCCATTTAGCAAAACAACAGTAGAGTGTTTACTAGAACCTATGACATCCTAAACCAGGAGCTTGTGGTCAAGTTTACAGTACTAGGCATGGATTCCCTCCTGTGGAGCAGGCCTCAAATCTGATTTTTAAAAGTAGTTGATTAACCCAGGAAACAATCTTACAGTATCATACCACAGGCACATCACAGCATTGTAACATTCAAGGGGGGGTCATATGAGTATTAGCAGCACCAATGACTTTTCTCCAACAAAGGTCTGCAAAGCATCCTCCAGCATTGTGTAAGCTCACTAGCAGGTAGAAAGTAAATGCCTTAATTTCATTTTTCTTTGCAGCTGAACAAAATTCCATTGTGTGTATGGACCACATTTTTCTTACTCGTTCATCAGTTGATGGACATTGAGGCTGATGTTTCTTCCTGGTTATTGTAAATGGGGCAGCAATGACTACATTCATGGAGAGTTGCTCAGTAGTAGGATATGGAACTCTTTGAGTACATGGACAGCAGAAGTATGTAACTGGAGCATACGATAGTTCTAGTTTCAGGGTTTCTATAGTGGGTGAACTAGTTCATACTCCTACCAGCAGTACATAGGGGTTCCTCTTATTTCTCCAGCCTTTGTTATCATTTGTTTTCATGATGATATCTATTATGACTGGAATGAGATAAAATCTCAAAGTACCTTTAATTTACATTCCCCTGATAGTCAACACTTTTTAAAATATTTCTTAGTTATTTGTACTTCTTCTTTTGAGAATTCTCTGTTTTGTTCATTTCCAGGGCCTCCTTTTTAATTGGGTTGTTTTGCTTTGTCTTTCTTGGTGTTGGTTTACTGAGTTCACTGTATTTTAAAAATATTTTTTGTTCAAATATTTTTCAGCAATTTCACATTAGCATTAGTTTCTTTATAGTGTTTAGTCACAAACCCAGCATAGTAACGCAAACATTATTAGTGACCCTACAAGTAATCATAAGAACACATCTTCCTAGAATTGACTTTGTTTCCTTATTGTGTATGTGTGTTATTTTACTGGTTTTCTGGTTATGGATTTTTATCAACCTTTGCATAGAACCAATTTTTATTTAGTCCTATGACTCAATATATTAAATTAAGAATGACTCAAATTATTAAACTCAGTTTCACCTTACTATTTAAGCCTATGCTCCCACTGATTTTTATTTCCTGAATGTTTTGTGGAAATATTTTGAATATAACATTTTATCATTTTTTCTGCCCTCAGAAAAGTTTAAATCATGAAATTTTCCAAGATTAGATGAGTTGATATATCTTCTTATTTAAAATAACATAATACACAGTGATAGACTCTGTTTCTGTCTGTAAATTACTGACCTGCCTGACACTCACTTCCAAAAGTGCCTGTGTATTCTGGACACCACACCAATGCATTCTAAAGTGTCATGCCTCCTACTCACCGTATTTAAGGGCTGTCTTTCCCATACTGATTCTGCATTTGCACATGAGACTTGCCTGGCACTGGGCTACCAAACATGAGAAGCAGAGGTTTTATAAGCTGAGCCTTATTCTCTTAGAATCCAATCTCCAAGTTGGAGAGCTACAGGAGAGTCTCCTAGACAGAGCAACTGTGGAAAGACTGTAGGACAAGATTCTAAGTAGATAAACAGGGCATTTGGATCATATTCTAAACCCACAGCACAGAGTGAGTGACCCCAGACAGCGCTGAAATGGCAAATGCTGTTATTTTAAGTCTAGTCTTAAGTATTTTTGTTTCACAATTATTAAAAACTGATTTTTTCCTGTTTAAATTTCATGGGATTCAATATTTTTCCTGTTTTGCCATGTGTCAACAAAGGCTATTGAACAAAACATATTAAATTTCCCATATAGCAAATGTGTCCACATGCAGGCTAGAATGACTACATCAGGTGGGCAGGAAAATAGCATCCTTCCTGTCCCCTGAAAATCAAGAGTGCTTGCATCACCCCAGTATCATTTCATTAGTGCTCCAGCTGAAACATGCAGGATGATCGTCAGCAACCAGCAGCTTCCGATTGAAACACACAGGATGGTCGTCAGGTCGTCAGCAGTCAGCAGCTTCCAACTGAAACACACAGGATGATCGTCAGCAACCAGCAGCTTCGAAGGCCTGGTGCACCACCTCCAAAGCACACATTCTTCAGAAAACTGAGAGTGTCATACATAACCCTTGACTAGTTTTGCTGAATGTATTGTAAACTTGTTTAATAAATGAGAAGCATAGTGTGTGTCCCCCTACTCAAAAAAACTATATTCCACATACAGTAACACAGCTCTAAAGCCAAGTCACATCCTCACTAACAAAAAAATGCAAAAATTTTCAGATACATTTTAGTCAACTTGTTTGCTCTCAAAAAAAAAAAAAAGCTAACTAGGAGAAACAAATAAAATAGAAAAAAATGGAGCTTTCGTATTTGAAGCAGAGATAGTGTATGAAAAACACACTGTGCCTCCAGTCCTCAGCTCACCAATCCCACACCACATCACGTCCCAGAGAACAGTCTACAAAGCACTGCTTTTAAACGATGTGATAAAATAATAGACACAGAAAAAAGAGGTGGAGAAAAGTCATGAGTGCTGAGCAAAGCTAAGAGCAGACACTGAACAAGATGCTGGCTTCACTGCAGATAAGGTAAAAGAAACCACACACTGCGATGGACAGAGCTCAAATGCAAGGCAGTAAGTGAGCTGTTCTTTTGAAGGAGCTAGGTGACCATATATGCAATGCGTTCAACAGACCAAAGCAGACCTATGGTCTGACTGCAATGAACCATTACTCTCCAAAGGATCCGAGCTTAAAAGAGGAATTCATCTAAACACAGTTCAGCTTCCATTTGGGATCCATTAATATTGGCACGTCCCTGTCTCTCCTGCTGCCAGGATATCATGCCTTAATCAGTTTCTGCAGCACCTGAGAGAGTAAACCACCAGTGTGGAGATATCGGCTATTGAAATAGTGAGGAAAATGGATTAGATCAAGAGGAGAGTTCTTCTTGAACTGACAAAATTCCTAAAAAATGATTTCTTTCTCAATGGTACCACAAAGGCTTAATGGAAATGCCGTGGCTGCGGTGGATGGAAAAAAGAATTAGATTCCACATTTCCCTTCACTTTTTCCTTCACAAAACTAAATCGAAAGTTCTAATGCCTTAAAATATATCACCATTTCGAGTCCCATCCTATAGGATTATGTCTTCACACTTTGGTTCTTTTTCCAATTAATGGTCCATTTGTGGAGTGCATATGTAGTTATTTCAGTTCGGCATGGCTCATTAGAGAGGCTTTTCAGTGCCGGGCTTCATTCCCCTTGGTCTGATATGAATTTATTCATTTAGGGACACACTATAAAATAACTAATAAAGTAAATTTTGAACATTTAGAAAGACGAAATAAAGCCCAACTTACCTTCCTTGAAAAATAATTTCATCTGTTGTGCTGTCTTAAAGATTTGAAATCGGGAAGGCATTTTTTATAAGTGGTTTTTATTATAACCTGGAACCTGACTCCTCATTTAAATGTGCATATTAATGTGCAATGCATATCCGAGTAACTCCTCTGGGAAGGATAAATGTGTTAGATTGTGCAAGTATAAAGAATGTAAGAATAAACACAAAAACTGGCAGCCAGTCAGCTGGGAGGGGCTGATATTCTGTTTCTTCTTCCTGGGTAATTTCTCAGTTTGCATGAAGCTTTTGTTCCCTTTAAATACTCAAACTGATTGTGATTTCATCTGGCTTGGGGACAAAACCCTACCTAAATGTGCTGTTTTTCTGTTCTATTTCTTTTTACTTGCTCTTTTGATAATTTAAATGCTAAAAATATCTTCCTGATGAAAAAGTATCATCTTCAAAAATCAACTTAAGACATTTTGACAAGTTTCCATTAAAGACAAAACTAGGTATCTGCACTGGCAAGCAGCAATTAGACTTTGTTTCTATGCTGCTTACTTAACAGACTAAAGATAGTTATAAGGAGAATATTAATTATAAAAGCAAACATGCTAAATGTAAGTTAGAAATATGAATTGTAAAAGACTTACATGAGATAGATGACTAGGCGCACTGTCGGTTGACAGGCAGTGAGGGTGTTCATTTGGTCACCAGCTAGACCGTCATTCCCAAGTGAGTAACTCCACTGTGTGTGGCAGTATGGGTCTGCCTGACCATGGTGTAATGACAAGCAGGTCAGTTCACTTTGCATGGATTCTTCCCTTAGATTCTCATACAAGCTTCATTTTGACCCAACCCTGTAATCATACTTAATATTTTAAGTCTCAATAATAGACAATAATAAAATCCAAGAACAAAAAGCAAAGACAAGGACACACCTGTGCTCTCCTTCATGCCAACAATCAATAAAGTGTTGCAGAAACTCCATTTTCAGCTTTTCTCTCTGCTGCTTTGAGGGAGGCAGCAGCACCGAGGTAAGTATCTTACCCTTGATACTGTACACAGAAACTCTGGAGGTTAAGGTAGTCTTTCAAAACTCAAACACTTAAAAAAGACATGAAATATGGGTATACTATAATTACATTATCCTCAGTCACATATAAGAGCTGAATATACCTGAAATGATAAAATAACCAAATTTGTTAAAAATTGGATGATTTTTTTATGAAATATACATCAACACTCAGACTTCAGAAAGACTGAAGCAGACCATAAATAAATGTTTCCAGTAGGAGCATTTAAATGTGGTTCAGAGAGCATCATTTTGCAGGACTTTTGAATTATAAAGTTAATTTAAGAGGAAGTAAATCAGCTATTTATGATGATTTTCACAATTTCAAATCTCTGTGTTTGTGAGATTTTCTATCTTGCCTCTTCCATCTTCCCTTGTAGACGTTTGCAACAGACACCCAGCCTTCACACAGACTAAAACATGATGAGGCACGCTGTTAGAAATGTGTAGGTCTTAGAATGAAGCACATTTGTTCATCATTTAAGATAGTAACATTCTTTCCTGGCAAGAATGCCAGGGCGGGGATGTGAGGTTCAGAGATGCTAGCCACCCGCAGCACAATGGGATGCTGAAGGCTTTTGTTTAAAAAGATAATGCATACTAGCAGTTCTATTTGAAGAACTAAGGAGAGAGTTGGTAAGGAAATGAGGAGAGAAAGGGAGGACACAGGAGGAAAGAGAGAAGAAAATAATGATCAAAGAACTGTGGTTTGTTGATAGATTAAACCCAGTCTCTCAAACGGCTTCACTGACTACAAGCTTTGCAAATTTTCAAAGCTTCGTGTTTCTATAAAATGTTCTGAAAGGTAGGAAGTAGATGGTACTAAGGGCAGCATGGATTTCAGAGGCTCAATTTCTGTACCAAGCCTGGAAAACCATTGATTGATTACCCACAATTTCTCTTATTTGGTTCTTCAAAGGTGTCAGAACTTCCTTCCATGGGAAAGTTGACTGGTATTGGCTGGTGGGAGGACTCTCCTCTGAGGGCTTCTGTCTTCCTATTTGCCTCCTCCATTAGCCTTCAGTGTGTGCACTCAAGGGAATCATCTCTTCTACCAGACAAGTGACCTATCTCTTCTCTACTCTGAAACTCACCTCTTTCTTCAGATAACAGAACAAATCTCCTTTCCCTAGTGTATTTTAACAATTTTGAGCTTAATGATGAAATCCAATTAAGTACTTTGGTAAAAATTTTACAAAAAAAAAAAGAAACATTCTTCTAATGTCATAAGATGGAGAAATACCTACAAATCTATATCCCATCATATATCTAGACTACTTAATAAATATGAAAACGTTTTTATTTTGAGAACATAACCTCTGTTTCCCTGAAATATAATAAAGAACAGGACAAATCTGTAGCTTTTGCAGTAAGTTACCAATGCTAAATTCAGATTGTAGTCATAAGTAAAAACACATTTATTTTTGTCTCCTTATCTCTATTTTATATAGTGTTCCAAAACAAATGCACTTACAGCAGAGCATCCCTGTATAATAAACAATACCCTTGAGTCCTCTGTACACAAAGTTATTTCAGTGAGTGATGATTTCAAACCTCCAAATAATAATAAACACTTAAGAACTTGAAGTAGGGACTGCTACACTCTTTCTCAACTGTGCTTCAGTTATAAGCCTAAAGCAAAGATAGCATGCACAATCCACTACACTATCAAATAGAAAATTTTATAAAATCCTTTGTTTCTCCATAACTTTGTTCCTCTAAATTTCTAAAAACATTTGTATGTCTCCAAAGGATAAGACATCTCTTACTTTATCTCTCTTTCCCAAGTTCCTTAGCTGTCAGAGCTTCTCCATTTTCCCTGATCATCTGAATCTTGGGTATCTGATCACCCTATATCTTCAATTATTTCTAAAGTCAATTTACTGACATAACCCTTCTTTACCTCCAGTTCATCATAGAGGGATTTTCCTATAAATCACTATCACATCATAAAACTCTATCTGTAGCAGCCACTCCCCTGTAATCCCAATATTCAGTGGGCACAGACTGAATGCAGAAAGCATCAAACTGTACTTGCTCCATTTCAGCCAGCATGTACGGCCAGAACAATGCTTGTTGCTTTCCATGCACCGTCATTCCTTAGGCCCACATTTGTCTTTAGCTTAGGAGCTACTGCTGCTCTAAATGTCTCAGTAGTAAAGAAATGTGAGCAAGTTGTCACTGTTTGCTTTCTGTTTGCATAAACAAGACTTAATGGGTTAATCATCTCTCAATGTTCTTTTCCATGATCTGAAAACAAACATTGTATATGTCTTAGACACATGAAAAATACCAAAATTAATATCTAAAATATATGAGTCATGGACAGATTCATACTTAATTAATTTTATGTACCAACTTATTTTAAATATTCCTCTGCCAATGTCATTTCTCTTAACAGCTTGACTTAAAAGATTCCTTTAGTGCTTGTGTGACTGTTGTCATCGACTCTTCCCTGACCTGCCTCATCTTCAGGGACTGGTGGCTTTGTGCGTTCTTGTCTGAATGTAGCTGTGCTTCTGCTTTACCATCTGATGTTGCCACCCTAGAGAGTACAGCTAGGAATAGTCATGGAAACAATGGAGCATGGCAAGCATTTCTGCACTCTCTTGATTTTATTTTTGAGATCATAATATAATTATAATATTTCTCTCTTTCTTTACTCCCTTAAAACCTTACCATATACCCCTTCCTTACTCTCCTTCAAATTCATGACCTATTTTTGCCCTAATGGGTATTGAATGCATCCATGTATATGTACATATATTCCTAAATATAATATATACAGTCTGTATAATGTTACTTGTATGTATGTTTTCAAACATTATGTTAAACAATAAAGGACTAAAATTAAACTAGAAATAAACCATGGATATTGAGAAACAGGACAGAAAACTTCAGTCTGTAATGTAAAGAGAGTTTCTCTTAAGAGATAGTCTTGAAACTAGGGCCAAAATATGGGAGACGTAGCTATGCTAGTGTAAAGAGGAACAAATGTAAAAACATGAAGGACATATAGATGACAGGAGGTACTGTTTCCAGAGTCTCTTTCAGAGATAAGACTGATAACACTGCTTATTAAACAAATGAGAATGAAAATTCTCCTCTGTAATGCCTGCACTATGGGGTGGTATGTGAGCCGGGAACTAGGCTGGAGATTTAGAAACATACACACAGAGACGGAGACATGGGGACACGAGTTAGCCTTGAAAAAAAGACTGCCAAATTTACTGTGCTCCAGGGAAGCTTATATAGGGATCCTTAACTGATAGACATGTCCCAGCTCTTGGGATTTCCAGCTGTATTCACTCCCCTGCCATCAGGAATTTGGTGTAGGAGGTTCTGTTTGTGTGTTGCTTTCATTGGTTGAATAAAGAGACTGCCTTGGCCTTTTGATAGGGCAGACCTTAAGTGGGTGGAGTAGACAGAACAGAATTCTGTGAAGAAGGGGAGTGAGGAAGACACCATGAATCTCTGGCCTGAGACAGACGTAGGTTAGAATCTTTCCCAGTAAGCCATAACCTCTTACTTTGGTGATATACATATTATTAGAAATGGGTTGAATCAAGATGTAGGAGTTAGCCAATAAGAGGCTAGAGCTAATGGCCAGGCAGTGATTTAATTAACACAATTTCTAAGTAGTTATTTCAGGTGTAAGCTAGCCAGGCAGGATGGAACCAGGAGCCCATACCTCTTACAACAGGAACACATGAGGATCTCGTGCTCAGAGCAGCTGCAGGCATAGGAAAACAAGTTGTTTTGCTCTGTTCACTACAGCAGGCAAAGAATCTGAGGCAGGCAAAGAAAGTCAAGGGGCCAGGGGTCTGCAGCCCCTATCCCTCCTCTAAACAGTTGAGCAGATGGTAGACTAATGGATATGTCATTCACAGACAGAAAGGGGCATATTTAAGAATGAGGGACAAAATTCAGTTGTTCAGTTTTTACATTTGTTCTATTTGAAGGTGTCTGGTGGTAACTGTCAGAAAATAGGTAAGAAGAGCAGGCTGTAGTCTTTGAGTGGTGCCCATCTTTCTATATTTAGCTCTATGAGCTTGAGACTAGTTTATTAAAAGTTACATAGTCAATATATGTTTCATGTCTGTCTTCTTGTTTGTTTCTCACTTATTCCATGAGATTTTTTTCACTAAATAAATTTAGTCACCTCTCTTCTCTCTCTCCATTCCCTCTTCCCACATTCCCTATGCCTAGCCCCAATATATTCTTCCTCTGTTTCTGTTCAGAAATGGGCAGGCCTTTTGTGCGTATCAACAAAGCATGCCACATCAAGTTGAAGTAGAACTAAGCTCTTACCCTCATCTTAAGGGTTAGTAAGGCAACCAAGTATGAGGAAAAGGATCTCAAAAGCCAGTCAAAGTATTAGGGACAGACCCCACTTTCACTGCTAGGAGTCCCACAAGCAGACCAAGTGACACAATTGTCACACACACATAGAGGCCCTAGGTCAGTCCCATACTGGCTCCATAGCTGTCAGTCCAGTGTCCCTGAACTCCTATGAGTGCACATTAATTATCTCTGTGGGTTTCCGTCTGAAGACTTTGAGTTTCCTTGTTCATACAATCCTCCCTCCCTCTCTTCAACAGAATTTCCTGAACTTGGCCTAGTTTCTGGCTATAGATCTCTGAATCTGCTTTCATCTGTGACTGGATAAAGACTGATAACAATTAGAGTAGCCATCAATCTGATTACAGGAGGTGACCATTACAGGATACCTGTCCACTATAGCTAGAAGTGTTAGCTAGAGTCGTCCTTGTAAATTCAAGAGAGTTTCCATTGCACCGGGTCTCTACTTGACCCCAGAATGCTCCCCATCAAGATATCGCTTTCATTACTCTCCCCCTTCATCCTGCCCCCAGCCCTATCCCTCATATTCTCACACTTTCAACATCCCCCAGTTTACCCAGGAGATCTCTTGTAGTTCCCCCTCCCAGGGAAATTCGTGTGTCCCTCTTATGGATTGTAGCATGGTTATCTTTTACTTTACAGTAAATATCCACTTATGAGTGAGTATATTCCATGTCTGTGTTTCTGGATATGGGTTACCTCGCTCATGATGATTTTTTTCTAGTTCTATCTCATTTGCCTTCAAATTTCATGATGTTATTTTTTTACTTCGTTGTGTAAATGGACCAAATTTTCTTTATCCATTCTTCAGTTCAGGGACATCAAGGTTGTTTCCAGGTTCTGGCTATTATGAATAACACTGTTATGAACATACTTTAGCAAGTGTCCTTGTGGTATGATTGTGCATTCTTTTCTAATATGCCCAAGATTTATATAGCTGGGTTTTGATCATTGGGTTTTATTTTTTAAGGTTGTAAGAAAGAAGGAGAAATGGATGACTTAATTCGTGTTTTCTAGTGGCTACAAATATTACTTTAACACCACCAGACAGCACCCTCCCACTCCAAGCTTCTTCTGTAGTAGAGTTTCATGTTGCCTACCACCTTTCCACTTCCAGAGGCAGCTAGACAAATGACCTCACACTCCAAAAGCCTGAACGTCAGCCATGGTGCTCTCTTTTATTCTCTTGCTCTCCTGGCAGAAAGGCTCTGTGTCTGAGGAACTGCTAAATAGAAATCATCAGAGCTGCTGCATACTCTACCCAGATGCCTGCTCTATAAAGGCCTTGCCACAGCCCTCATGCAGCCCTAGCCCAAGCTCCTAGTGTCCAGTAGCCCATGTGATTCCTAAGGGTGGTTGCTACTCCCTTTGGTTACTGATTAACATGCTACTCTTTATTACTTATAAAATACATGGATACATTTCCCTAATCAACTTTTGTTTCTTTTAGATTTCCTTCTTATACTTCATTATAGAGGGTAGATGACAAATAGATAATTTATAGGTTAGATAAATGAGAGGTGGATGGTAATATGTTAGATAATAGAAGGGCGGGTGATGAGTAGATTAGTATATTAAACCATACACTATTTGAAAGAAGAAAGAAGATAGATAGATAGATAGATAGATAGATAGATAGATAGATAGATAGATAGATAGATAGATAGATAGATGATAGATAGATGATAGATAGATAGAT